>NC_141535.1:15290909-15445681 GCF_021556685.1 Rattus norvegicus
GAGGGAAGGAGGGACAGGGGAGGGGAAAAGAGGTTGGGATAGCGGGGAAGGAGCATGATCTGGTATTGGGTGAAAGGAGCATGATCTCGTATTGGGTGGGAGAAAAGGACTGAAGTCATGAGAACCAGCAGAAAGAATGGAGACAGGTGACCTTGAAAGTTATGGACATTGGGAGTACCCTCCAGAATGTACCAGAGACCTGGGAAGTGAGAGACTCTCAGGACTCAAAGTGGGAGACCCTAGATGAAATGCCCTACAATGGGGAGAGGGAACTTATTGAATCCACCTCCAGCAGAAAGAGAGGGCATCAAGTGAGGATGGGAATGCTATTCTACAGCCAAAGTTCTGACCCACAATTCTTTCTGTCTGAAAGAAATGCAGGTATGGAAATGGAGAAGAGCTGGAGGAAAGAAGGTCCAGCGCCAATCTCAAAGTGGGGTCCAGCTCAAGACCTGACACCATTACTGAAGCTGTGGGGTGTTCACAAAAAGGGACCTACCATGACTCATCTCGAAAAGACCCAACAAGCAGCTGAAAGAGTCAGATGCAGATATGTGCACCCAACCAACACAGAAACTGCTGACCCCACTGGTTTAATTAGGGAAAAGCTGATGGAAGCTAAGGAGGAGTGCAGCCCTGTAGTAGGATCAGGAGTCTCAGTTAACCTGGACCCCTGTGATCTCTTAGGCACTGAATCACCAACCAGGCAACATGCACCAACTGAGATGTGTACTCCCGAGTCTGGATTCAGTCAGAGAAGATCCACCTGACCTTCAAGAGACTGGAGGCCCCAGAAAGGTTAGAGGTCTGGTGGGGTGGGGACATTCTGTGGAGATGTGAAGAGGGGAGTTCAGGAGGTGGGGAGGACGTATGGGATGTGGAACTGTTGGGGGGTGGACTGAGAGGAGAATAAAAATCTAGAGTGTATAAATAAATAAATAAATAAATAAATAAATAAATAAATAAATAGGCACCGTGGACAATTAAAAATGTATTAGGTCATAATTTAAAAACATATACTCCACAAAATTGGAAACATCCAATGTAAATGGATAGTTTTCTCCATAGATACAACTTACCAAAATTAAATCAAGACCAGCTAAGCAACCTAAGTAGACCTACAACCCCTAAGTAAATAGAAGCAGTCATTAAAACTCTCCCAACCGGAAAAGAGCCAGAACCAAGCAGCTTTAGAGCAGGTTTTTGCCAGAATTTTAAAACAGTTAATGCCAGTACTCCTTAAATTATTTCACAAATTAGAAATAGAAGGAACATTGCCAAATTCATTTTATGAGACTATGGTCACCCTGATACCATATCTCTATATAGAGTTTCAACAATACAAACACAGTCACAACAATAACAACAACAACAACAAAAGAGAATTACGGATCAATTTTCCTTGTGAGCATAGTTTCAAAACACTCAACAAAATACTACCAAACCAATCTAAGAAGACATTTAAAAAGATCATTCACCATGATCAAGTAAGCTTCACTCCAAAAAGTACATATGGCAAAATATGAAAATTAGTCAATATATTTCACCATATAAATGAAAGAAAAGAAAAAAATATACTCATTTCATGAGATGAAGAAAAAGCCTTTGACAAAACCCAACACACCTTCATGTTAAAAGTCCTGGAGAGATTATGGATAAAAGAGAAAGATCGAACAATATAAATATAATTTACAGCAAGGCTATAGCCAACATCAAATACTAAAAGGAATTTCACTAAAATCAGGAACAAGATAAGATTCTCATTCTTTCAATATCTATTTAATATAATACTTCATATTCTAGATAAAGCAAGAAGACAACTGAAGAATATCAAGGGAATATGAATTGGGAAGAAAAAGTCAGTGTGTTGTTATTTATAGATGATATGATTGTATAAATAAATGACCCAAAAAATTCTGTCAGGGAACTCCTATCACTAATAAACACCTTTAGTTAAGAGGAAGGGTACAAGGTATAATAATGATAATAATAATAATTATAGTAAAATAATAAATAAAATGCCAGCAGACCTCATCTATACAAATGACAAAAGAACTGAAAAACAAATCAGGGGGACATTAGTTACTGGCAATATATAATACTTTGGGGTAACCCTAATTGAGCAAGTGAAAGACTTGTATGACAAAAACTTCAAGGCTTTGAAGAAAGAAATTGAAAAAGGTATGAGAAGA
Organism: Rattus norvegicus; assembly: GCF_021556685.1. Classification (NCBI taxonomy): domain Eukaryota; kingdom Metazoa; phylum Chordata; class Mammalia; order Rodentia; family Muridae; genus Rattus; species Rattus norvegicus. The sequence continues at coordinate 15,293,102 of NC_141535.1, forward strand.
TGAAAAAAATCTACCATATTCATGAATCAGAATTAACATAGTAAAGTTTACTAACAGCAATATACAGATTTGATGTAATCCCTGTTGAAATCCCAACACAATTCTTAAAGACTTTGAAAGGACAATACTCACCTTCAAGTGGAAAAGCAAAATAATGCAGCTCAAACAATCCTGAGCAATTCAAAACCTTTCGGAGGTATCACAATCCCTGATTTCAAGCAGCACTGTAGAACTAGAGTGACAAAAACTGTATGGGAGGAGACAGGTAAGTCCTAACACATATGGACTCTTGATTTTTTTTTTTATAATGAATCCAGGAAAAAGAAAGCATTTTGGAAAAACGATGCTGGCCTAAGTGGATGTATGCATGTAGAAGAGTGTAAATAATTCCAAGTGGATCAAAGACCTCGACATGTGATTTTTTTTTGAAAAGTCATTACTCTGCACAAATAAACCACTGGGCAAAATAGAAAGCTTTTCTGAGGATAGACAATCGTACTAACCCATGAGAATGAAGAAGAGCATTTAGAAGCTAATTTGATAATTTGTCTGTTTATTTAAACAATTAAAATTAATTAAATATATATGAACCTATTAAAGAAGAAAACAATTAATCTTAAAAATAGAAAAAATAAGATAGAGGTAAAATTCTAACCAATTTCAGAAGAAAATCTATTCCGAGAGCACCAGTGCAGAAATGAAGCAAGCAAACAAATAAATGGAGTTACAGTTGCTAGCACGGATACTATTGAAGAACCCAACTTATTGACTCCTTGTTCTTCACAAGAGACACATTTCTCTATAATTTAAAGACTGTACCAATTCCAATAGAGATCTCAGCTGTATTTAAACAAAACCAACCTTTTCAACATTTACCCTTGCAGACTAAAAGCCTAAATAGAACCAAGAACCATCTCAATCTCTCACTTTTACATGACTTTTCTTGATGAGCTTAGGAATTCATTTGTTGAAGAAAATTCTACTTTTAAACAACTGGTTTTTTTTAATTGGGTATTTTATTTACTTACATTTCAAATGTTATTCCCCTTCCCGGTTTCCTCTCTGGAACCCCCCTATCCCTTCCCTCTCCCACTGCTTCTATGAGGGTGAGACCCACCCACTCCCTCCTGCATCGCCACCCTGTCATTCTCCGACACTGGGGCATCGAGCCTTCATATGACCAAGGGCCTCCCCTCCCATCATGCCAAATAAGGCCATCCTCTGCTACATATGCAGCTGGAGCCATGGGTCCTTCAATGTGTACTCTTTGGTTGGTGGTTTAGTTCCTGGGAGCTCTGGGGAGTCTGACTGGTTGATATTATTGTTCTTCCTATGGGGTTGAAAACCCCTTATGATGAAAAACCCTCAGTTACTGTGAAAATGTGAAACAAACCAGACACAGAAAAATATTGAGCGTTCATTTTTGTATGTTGATCTTATTGTTCTGATATGTGCTTATATGTGGGGATGAATATATGTGAACAAAGGTCCTAGAGCTAGAAAAAAGACAAAGAAAGAACCACAAAGATGTGTTGAGGAGTAAATTTCACAATAAAATCAATTAATTTCTATATTAATTAAAAACTAATAACACTTTCATTTTAGAACAGCACACACACACATACACACACACACACACACACACACACACACACACACACACACACAACCTGAACAATAACCATGCTAACACGGGGAGGGGTATGTGAAGCGCCCAGGAATATTAATCCTTCAGAAGAAACTATGGCCAACTGCTGAATGATGAAGGAAGGAGAAATAGTAAAGCACACATCAATTGCTTATCCAACACAAATGGACAACCCTGACAACGTATATGGCAGTAACTTTATTCAGACTGAGTAGTTTATATATAGGTTGCATGTAGATCTCTGTGTTACATGATCAAATCAACATATGACAATAATTAATGTAAAAAGAGCCCATAAGCCCCCACTGGGTGCTCTGAAAAGCCATCTTTGCATTGTTCGGCGCTCACTGCAGCCACTTTCGCAGCCCAGCAAAGGGACTCTGGCAGCTTTCTCACCGGAGTCCTTGAACTCGACTGACTCCTTACTAGCAGCATCGGAGCACCAGTGTGCCCCACCATGTCAGATACAGCAGTGCACACCAGCTCCGAGGTGACCACCAAGGGTCTGAAGGAGAAGATGTGGAGGAGGCAGAGGATGGAGGAGATGCACCTACCATGGGAACGCTCAACATGAGGAAAATGGGGAGCAGGAGGCTGACAATGAGGTAGATGAAGAAGAGGAAGAAGGTGGGGAGGAAGGGGAGGAGGACGAAGGTGACCGTGAGGAGGAGGACGGAGATGGAGATGGAGATGAGAAAGCTGAGGTTCCTACGGGCAAGTGGTAGCTGAGGATGATGATGTTGTCACCTAGAAGCAGAAGACTGATGAGGATGACTAGATAGCAAAAGGAAAAGCTTACCTTAAGCACCGCGACCTCTTCACCCTCCACTTCCGGTCTCAGAATTTAAACATGGTCACCTTCTAGTAGAGAGGCAGGCTCCACCCTCCCAGAGTCTACAGATGTCATGTGCTCTCCACCACCCATCAAACCACAACATGAGTTGGCAACATGGGAGGAGAAAAGAACCAGAACTTCCCAGGCTCTGCTTTTTTTTTCTTAAAAATATTTTAGAAGAAAAAATTGTTTATATTTTTATTTATATTTTATATTTTTTACATACTATTGGGGGTCAGCCATTTTTAAAGATAACGGGAACCAGCCTTCGAGCTTTTTCTGTCCTACTTCACACTTTATATTGTGGTGTGGCCATGTTCATTATGATCTCAAAGGAGGAAAAAAAACTTGTAAAAAGAACAACAACAACACAATCTTATTCTGAGCATTCCAGCAACTTTTTGGGTGCATATGCCTAGCTGTACTATAATAGTTGGTTTGTATGAGATGGTTAAAAAGGCCAAAAATATTAATATTTTTTCCTTTTTTTATCCAAGAAGTTGCTGTTTATTTTTATATTTTAAGTTTTTGCCTGTTTGATGTGTGAAAAAAAAAAGTCCATTGATTTGGAAGAGAGCACGGAGGCATGTACAAGAGGGTATACAGGGAGGGGGAAAAAGTAATGGTCTAATTATATTTTAATATAAAATAAGAGAAATACCTTTTAAAATATGAGCATAGTTGACAATGAATGACAAACAACAAGAGATGAGTTTAGTGATTTAAACTATCTAATGCAAATTATTTAGGATAATTAGAGTTATGTTCAATGAGTACCAATAATAAATAGCATAAATGCATAATATTGAGCATATATATTCTTCAGTTTCTTCTTAATAAGCTATATGACAGTTCCTTAGAAAACTGGAAGTAGTTCTACCTGAAGATGCATCTGTTCCACTAATGGGAATATATCCAAAAGATGCCCCAACATATAACAAAGACACATGCTCCACTATGCTCATAGCAGCCTTATTTATTGTTATGATCCAGAAGCTGGAAACATCCCAGATGTCCCTTAATAGAAGGATGGATACAGAAAATGTGGCACAGTTACACGATGGAGTACTACTCAAGTATTAAAAATAAATGAATTCGAGAGACCTCACAGCCTGGTCAGGTGGGCACTCCTGAGGCTGCAGAGTGGAAGAGACCACCAACACTGCCCACCCCTGCCCACATCCCTGGCCCGAGGAAACTGTATAAGGCCTCTGCGTTCCCATGGGGGAGGGCCCAGGAGCGGCAGGACCCCTGCGCCTGAGACACTGCCAGAACCTGAAGGAACAGACCAGATAAACAGTTCTCTGCACCCAAATCCCGTGGGAGGGAGAGCTAAACCTTCAGAGAGGCAGACACGCCTGGGAAACCAGAAGAGACTGCACTCTGCACACATTACTGATTCCAGAGGAAAACACCAAACGCCATCTGGAACCCTGGTGCACTGAAGCTCCCGGAAACAGCAGCGCAGATCTTCCTGGTTGCTGCCACCGCAGAGAGCTTGTGGGCAGCACCCCGCGAGCAAACTTGAGCCTCGGGACCACAGGTAAGACCAACTTTTCTGCTGCAAGTGACCTGCCTGGTGAACTCAAGACACAGGCCCACAGGAACAGCTGAAGACCTGTAGAGAGGAAAAACTACATGCCCGAAAGCAGAACACTCTGTCCCCATAACTGACTGAAAGAGAGGAAAACAGGTCTACAGCACTCCTGACACACAGGCTTATAGGATAGTCTAGCCACTGTCAGAAATAGCAGAACAAAGTAACACTAGAGATAACCTGATGGCGAGAGGCAAGCGCAGGAACCCAAGCAACAGAAACCAAGACTACATGGCACCATCGGAGCCCAATTCTCCCACCAAAGCAAACACGGAATATCCAAACACACCAGAAAAGCAAGATCTAGTCTCAAAATCATATTTGATCATGATGCTGGAGGACTTCAAGAAAGACGTGAAGAACTCCCTTAGAGAAACACAGGAAAACATTAATAAACAAGTAGAAGCCTACAGAGAGGAATCGCAAAAATGCCTGAAAGAATTCCAGGAAAACATAAATAAACAAGTAGAAGCCCATAGAGAGAAGACACAAAAATCCCTGAAAGAATTCCAGAAAAACACAATCAAACAGTTGAAGGAATTAAAAATGGAAATAGAAGCAATCAAGAAAGAACACATGGAAACAACCCTGGATATAGAAAACCAAAAGAAGAGACAAGGAGCTGTAGATACAAGCTTCACCAACAGAATACAAGAGATGGAAGAGAGAATCTCAGGAGCAGAATATTCTATAGAAATCATTGACTCAACTGTCAAAGATAATGTAAAGCGGAAAAAGCTACTGGTCCAAAACATACAGGAAATCCAGGACTCAATGAGAAGATCAAACCTAAGGATAATAGGTATAGAAGAGAGTGAAGACTCCCAGCTCAAAGGACCAGTAAATATCTTCAACAAAATCATAGAAGAAAACTTCCCTAACCTAAAAAAAGAGATACCCATAGGCATACAAGAAGCCCACAGAACTCCAAATAGATTGGACCAGAAAAGAAACACCTCCCATCATATAATAGTCAAAACACCAAACGCACAAAATAAAGAAAGAATATTAAAAGCAGTAAGGGAAAAAGGTCAAGTAACATATAAAGGCAGACGTATCAGAATCACACCAGACTTTTCGCCAGAAACTATGAAGGCCAGAAGATCCTGGACTGATGTCATACAGACCCTAAGAGAAAACAAATGCGAGCCCAGGTTACTGTATCCTGCAAAACTCTCAATTAACATAGATGGAGAAACCAAGATATTCCATGACAAAACCAGGTTTACACAATATCTTTCTACAAATCCAGCCCTACAAAGGATAATAAATGGTAAAGCCCAACATAAGGAGGCAAGCTATACCCTAGAAGAAGCAAGAAACTAATCGTCTTGGCAACAAAACAAAGAGAAGAAAAGCACACAAAAATAACCTCACATCCAAATATGAATATAACACTCAGGATGATATTTTCCAGTTCCAACCATTTGCCTACGAATTTCATAAACTCGTTGTTTTTGATAGCTGAGTAATATTCCATTGTGTAGATGTACCACCTTTTCTGTATCCACTCCTCTGTTGAAGGGCATCTGGGTTCTTTCCAGCTTCTGGCTATTATAAATAAGGCTGCGATGAACATAGTGGAGCACGTGTCTCTTTTATATGTTGAGGCATCTTTTGGGTATATGCCCAAGAGAGGTATAGCTGGATCCTCAGGCAGTTCAATGTCCAATATTCTGAGGAACCTCCAGACTGATTTCCAGAATGGTTTTACCAGTCTGCAATCCCACCAACAATGGAGGAGTGTTCCTCTTTCTCCACATCCTCGCCAGCATCTGCTGTCACCTGAGTTTTTGATCTTAGCCATTCTCACTGGTGTGAGGTGAAGTCTCAGGGTTGTTTTGATTTGCATTTCCCTTATGACTAAAGATGTTGAACATTTCTTTAGGTGTTTCTCAGCCATTCGGCATTCTTCAGCTGTGAATTCTTTGTTTAGCTCTGAACCCCATTTTTTAATAGGGTTATTTATTTCCCTGTGGTCTAACCTCTTGAGTTCTTTGTATATTTTGGATATAAGGCCTCTATCTGTTGTAGGATTGGTAAAGATCTTTTCCCAATCTGTTGGTTGCCGTTTTGTCCTAACCACAGTGTCCTTTGCCTTACAGAAGCTTTGCAGTTTTATGAGATCCCATTTGTCGATTCTTGATCTTAGAGCGTAAGCCATTGGTGTTTTGTTCAGGAAATTTTTTCTAGTGCCCATGTGTTCAAGATGCTTCCCTAGTTTTTCTTCTATTACTTTGAGTGTGTCTGGTTTGATGTGGAGGTCCTTGATCCACTTGGACTTAAGCTTTGTACAGGGTGATAAGCATGGATCGATCTGCATTCTTCTACATGTTGACCTCCAGTTGAACCGGCACCATTTGCTGAAAATGCTATCTTTTTTCCATTGGATGGTTTTGGCTCCTTTGTCAAAAATCAAGTGATCATAGGTGTGTGGGTTCATTTCTGGGTCTTCAATTCTTTTCCACTCGTCTGTCTGTCTCTGTACCAATACCATGCAGTTTTTATCACTATTGCTCTGTAATACTGCTTGAGTTCAGGGATAGTGATTCCCCCTGAAGTCCTTTTATTGTTGAGGATAGCTTTAGGTATCCTGGGTTTTTTGTTATTCCAGATGAATTTGCAAATTGTTCTGTCTAACTCTTGGAAGAATTGGATTGGTATTTTGATGGGGATTGCATTGAATCTGTAGATCGCTTCTGGTAAAATGGCCATTTTTACTATATTGATCCTGCCAATCCATGAGCATGGGAGATCTTTCCATCTTCTGAGGTCTTCTTCAATTTCTTTCTTCACTGTCTTGAAGTTCTTATTGTACAAATCCTTTACTTGCTTGGTTAAAGTCACACCGAGGTTCTTTATATTATTTGGGTCTATTATGAAGGGTGTCGTTTCCCTAATTTCTTTCTCGGCTTGTTTCTCTTTTGTATAGAGGAAGGCAACTGATTTATTTGAGTTAATTTTATACCCAGCCACTTTGCTGAAGTTGTTTATCAGCTTTAGTAGTTCTCTGGTGGACCTTTTGGGATCACTTAAATATACTATCATATCATCTGCATATAGTGATATTTTCACTTCTTCTTTTCCGATCTGTATCCCCTTGACCTCCTTTTGTTGTCTTATTGCTGTGGCTAGAACTTCAAGAACTATATTGAACAAGTAGGGAGAGAGTGGGTAGCCTTGTCTAGTCCCTGATTTTAGTGGGATTGCTTCAAGTTTCTCTCCATTTACTTTAATGGTAGCAACTGGTTTGCTGTATATGGCTTTTACTATGTTTAGGTATGGGCCTTGAATTCCTATTCTTTCCAGGACTTTTACCATGAAGGGGTGTTGAATTTTGTCAAATGCTTTCTCAGCATCTAATGAAATGATCATGTGCTTTTGTTCTTTCAGTTTTTTTATATAATGGATCACGTTGATGGTTTTCCGTATATTAAACCATCCCTGCATGCCTGGGATGAAGCCTACTTGATCATGGTGGATGATTGTTTTGATGTGCTCTTGAATTCGGTTTGCCAGAATTTTATTGAGTATTTTTGTGTCGATATTCATAAGGGAAATTGGTCTGAAGTTCTCTTTCTTTGTTGTGTCTTTGTGTGGTTTAGGTATAAGAGTAATTGTGGCTTCATGGAAGGTATTCGGTAGTGCTCCATCTGTTTCAATTTTGTGGAATAGTTTGGATAATATTGGTATGAGGTCTTCTATGAAGGTCTGATACAATTCTGCACTAAACCCGTCTGGACCTGGGCTCTTTTTGGTTGGGAGACCTTTAATGACTGCTTCTATTTCCTTAGGAGTTATGGGGTTGTTTAACTGGTTTACCTGTTCCTGATTTAACTTCGGTACCTGGTATCTATCTAGGAAATTGTCCATTTCCTGAAGATTTTCAAGTTTTGTTGAATATATGTTTTTATAGTAAGATCTGATGATGTTTTGAATTTCCTCTGAATCTGTAGTTATATCTCCCGTTTCATTTCTGAATTTGTTAATTTGGACACACTCTCTGTGTCCTCTCGTTAGTCTGGCTAAGGGTTTATCTATCTTGTTGATTTTCTCAAAGAACCAACTTTTGGTTCTGTTGATTCTTTCTATGGTCCTTTTTGTTTCTACTTGGTTGATTTCAGCTCTGAGTTTGATTATTTCCTGCCTTCTACTCCTCCTGGGTGTATTTGCTTCTTTTTGTTCAAGAGATTTTAGGTGTGCTGTCAAGCTGCTGACATATGCTCTTTCCTGTTTCTTTCTGCAGGCCCTCAGCACTATGAGTTTTCCTCTTAGCACAGCTTTCATTGTGTCCCATAAGTTTGGGTATGTTGTACCTTCATTTTCATTAAATTCTAAAAAGTCTTTAATTTCTTTCTTTATTTCTTCCTTGACCAGGTTATCATTGAGTAGAGCATTGTTCAATTTCCACGTATATGTGCGCATTCTTCCCTTATTGTTATTGAAGACCAGTTTTAGGCCGTGGTGGCCCGATAGCACGCATTGGGATTATTTCTATCTTTCTGTACCTGTTGAGGCCCGTTTTTTGACCAATTATATGGTCAATTTTGGAGGAAGTACCATGAGGAACTGAGAAGAAGGTATATCCTTTTGCTTTAGGATAGAATGTTCTATAAATATCCGTTAAGTCCATTAGGCTCATGACTTCTCTTAGTCTGTCTACATCTCTGTTTAATTTCTGTTTCCATGATCTGTCCATTGATGAGAGTGGGGTGTTGAAATCTCCCACTATTATTGTGTGAGGTGCAATGTGTGTTTTGAGCTTTAGTAAGGTTTCTTTTACGTATGTAGGTGCCCTTGTATTTGGGGCATAGGTATTTAGGATTGAGAGTTCATCTTGGTGGATTTTTCCTTTGATGAATATGAAGTGTCCTTCCTTATCTTTTTTGATGACTTTTAGTTGAAAATTGATTTTATTTGATATTAGAATGGCCACTCCAGCTTGCTTCTTGTGACCATTTGCTTGGAAAGTTGTTTTCCAGCCTTTCACTCTGAGGTAGTGTCTGTCTTTGTCTCTGAGGTGTGTTTCTTGTAGGCAGCAGAATGCAGGGTCCTGGTTGCATATCCAGTTTGTTAATCTATGTCTTTTTATTGGGGAGTTGAGGCCATTGATGTTGAGAGATATTAAGGAATAGTGATTATTGCTTCCTGTTATATTCATATTTGGATGTGAGGTTATGTTTGTGTGCTTTTCTCCTCTTTGTTTTGTTGCCAAGACGATTAGTTTCTTGCTTCTTCTAGGGTATAGCTTGCCTTCTTATGTTGGGCTTTACCATTTATTATCCTTTGTAGTGTTGGATTTGTAGAAAGATATTGTGTAAATCTGGTTTTGTCAAGGAATATCTTGGTTTCTCCATCTATGTTAATTGAGAGTTTTGCAGGATATAGTAACCTGGGCTGGCATTTGTGTTCTCTTAGGGTCTGTATGACATCAGTCCAGGGTCTTCTGGCCTTCATAGTTTCTGGCGAGAAGTCTTGTGTGATTCTGATACGTCTGCCTTTATATGTTACTTGACCTTTTTCCCTTACTGCTTTTAATATTCTTTCTTTATTTTGTGCGTTTGGTGTTTTGACTATTATATGATGGGAGGTGTTTCTTTTCTGGTCCAATCTATTTGGAGTTCTGTGGGCTTCTTGTACAGAAGCCTTGCCTATGGGTATCTCTTTTTTTAGGTTAGGGAAGTTTTCTTCTATGATTTTGTTGAAGATATTTACTGGTCCTTTGAGCTGGGAGTCTTCACTCTCTTCTATACCTATTATCCTTAGGTTTGATCTTCTCATTGAGTCCTGGATTTCCTGTATGTTTTGGACCAGTAGCTTTTTCCGCTTTACATTATCTTTGACAGTTGAGTCAATGATTTCTATGGAATATTCTGCTCCTGAGATTCTCTCTTCCATCTCTTGTATTCTGTTGGTGAAGCTTGTATCTACAGCTCCTTGTCTCTTCTTTTGGTTTTCTATATCCAGGGTTGTTTCCATGTGTTCTTTCTTGATTGCTTCTATTTCCATTTTTAATTCCTTCAACTGTTTGATTGTGTTTTCCTGGAATTTTTTCAGGGATTTTTGTGACTCCTCTCTATGGGCTTCTACTTGTTTATTTATGTTTTCCTGATATTCTTTCAGGGATTTTTGTGTCTCCTCTCTATGGGCTTCTACTTGTTTAATTATGTTTTCCTGGAATTCTTTCAGGCATTTTTGCGATTCCTCTCTGTAGGCTTCTACTTGTTTATTAATGTTTTCCTGTGTTTCTCTAAGGGAGTTCTTCATGTCTTTCTTGAAGTCCTCCAGCATCATGATCAAATATGATTTTGAAACTAGATCTTGCTTTTCTGGTGTGTTTGGATATTCCATGTTTGTTTTGGTGGGAGAATTGGGCTCCGATGATGCCATGTAATCTTGGTTTCTGTTGCTTGGGTTCCTGCGCTTGCCTCTCGCCATCAGGTTATCTCTAGTGTTACTTTGTTCTGCTATTTCTGACAGTGGCTAGACTATCCTATAAACCTGTGTGTCAGGAGTGCTGTAGACCTGTTTTACTGTTTTCTTTCAGCCAGTTATGGGGACAGAGTGTTCTTCTTTCGTGCGTGTAGTTTTTTCCTCTCTACAGGTCTTCAGCTGTTCCTGTGGGCCTGTGGCTTGAGTTCACCAGTCAGGTCACTTGCAGCAGATAAGTTGGTCTTACCTGTGTTCCTGAGTCTCAAGTTTGCTCGCGGGGTGCTGCCCACGGGCTCTCTGCGGTGGCAGCAACCAGGAAGATCTGCGCTGCCCCTTCTGGGAGCTTCAGTGCACCAGGGTTCCAGATGGCCTTTGGTGTTTTCCTCTGGCGCCCGAGATGTGTGTGCAGAGAGCAGTCTCTTCTGGTTTCCCAGGCTTGTCTGCCTCTCTGAAGGTTTAGCTATCCCTCCCACGGGATGTGGGTGCAGAGAACTGTTTATCTGGTGTGTTTCCTTCAGGTTCCGGCGGTGTTTCAGGCAGGGGTCCTGCTGCTCCTGGGCCCTCTGCCACGGGAGCCCAGAGGCCTTATACAGTTTCCTCTTGGGCCAGGGATGTGGGCAGGGGTGGGCAGTGTTGGTGGTCTCTTCTGCTCTGCAGCCTAAGGAGTGCCCACCTGACCAGGCGGTGAGGTCTCTCTCCCACGGGGTCTGGGAGCAGAGAGCTGCTGTGGGCCGGGATCCGCGGGTGTGGGACTCCTGGTAAACATAGGACGTGCCCGGTCCTGGAGGGTTATTTTTTGTTAATTTGACACAGTCGGGTCATCTGGCTAAACCGAACCTCAAATGAGAAAACATCTTTGTAGTATTGACCTATGAGGAGGTTAGTAGGCATTTCCCTGATCAATAATTTATGTAGAAGATGCAACCTACTGTGCAAAGTACCAGGAAGGTGATCCTGGTTTTTATGAGAAAGCAACTGGCCCAAGCCATGGGTAGCAAGCCAATAATTAGTACTTCATGTGACCTCTAATTCAGTTTCTGCCTCAAAGTTACTGCCCGATTTCCCTTCAAGGTGGACTATAAAATATAAGAATCAAATGTACCCTTTCCTCACCAAGTTGCTTTTGATCACGGTGTTTATAACATAAATAGAAAGCAAACTAGGACAGATATTATTTTCTCTATAATTTAATTAAATAGAAAGTATAAACCAAAGGGATAATATATTTTGTACCCCTCTAACTTTGTGTTCTTCCTTCCTTCCTTCCTTCCTTCCTTTCTTCCTTCCTTCCTTCCTTCCTTCCTTTCTTTTCCATCTTTCTCCCCCTCTGCCCCCCCCCCATTCTTGACATCTCTGTGTATCCCTATCAGTTCTAAAACTAGTTCTGTAGACTTGGTTAGCATCAAACTCACAGAAATCCACCTACCTGTCTCCTGACTATTGAGATTAAAGGAGTAATTGCCTGGCAATAGTTGGTTGTTTTTTACTGAAAATATTATACAATATATTTTTATTATATTTTCTCTTCCTCCAATCCACCTCTAAATACAACCAACTTTATGTTCTTTTTCTCTTTCTCTCTCTTCAAGACAATGAAATATACAAAATCTAAGTCAAAAGAAAGAAAAAGAAAAAGAAAGAAACACACTCTTCCCCAAACATCTCAACTATTTCCAAGGCTTCTCTCTACCCTATTGCTGAAGACCCTATTGCTGAAGACAAAACAATGTAGCTCATCAAACATGAAGATGTTTACCTGGTGCCTAACTAGAGGCCTCACTCCTGACTGGCACTCATGGTACTCAGAGGTACTGTGCCTGCTAATATAAGATGTCAATCTCTTCAGTCTCCAAATCCTGTTACCAACAACAGTGAACTCCCTGTGCTGGTTTGATAGTAACACAAATTTGGAAATAAACAAAAACTTACTGGTTGAATATAAGCCCCATTCCAAGAGTTGGAACTCACATCTAATACAGTTCCAGCCATATATCACTGCTTCCCTCAGTCCTAAATGGGATGTCTTTATCAAATTCCGTCCCTTTGGACTCAGGCATCCATGTAGAAGAGGAGGCAAAAAGACAGCAAGAGCCAGAGGTTGTAGATCACTCTAAAAAAAAAATAGTGCTTTTGTGAATGCATGTTTGTTTAATGACTTCAGGGGTGGGCACTTTAATCAAGATTCACAAGGTATAATCCATTCACAGGACTGAAGGTTTTATTTAGTGACTTAAGGTGTCTATTTGGGGCATTGCCTTCCCTAGTATTTGGTGACTCCATGTTGATTACTTTTATATTCGTGTACATTTTAGGAAGCGTCTACAGTACTAAATTTCCTTGTTTTTTAAATTACCTTTAGTGTTATTTCTCCCTTCCTGAATTCTCTTTCTTTATATTTATCTTCCATGCTCCTCCCTCCCTCCTTAATCTTAGACTAGTTTCCCTTTTGACTCTCCATTACAATATATTCTATTTCACCTTCCAAAGCATTTCCTCTCCTTTTCCCTTTTCCAGTGTTTTTCAACCTTCTGAAGGCTACAACCCTTTAGCCCTCACATTGTGGTCACCTCCTCAACATAAAAATATTTTCATTGCTACTTCATAACTCATTTTGCTTAGTTTTGTAACACATTTTTAAATTGGGCTATTTTTTCTTATTCAATTTGTTTACTTCTTTATACATTCAAGGTATATAATTGGAAAGGAAATTTCCTCATTCTGTGGCTTTCTGCTTTGCCTGAATGATGGTGTCTTAACACTTTCCAAAGGCTTTTCAGTTTCATGGATTTCTAGTAATTGTTGTTCTTAGTGTCTTTGCTGTTGGTATTTTGTTCAGAAAGCTCACTTCTGTGTCGATGAGTTTAAAGCTGCTCCTTACTTTCTCTTTTGTCAGATTCGGTTATCTGGTCTTATCTTAATAGTGGTGAAAGACTTGGAGTTGAGTTCTGTGCTGCGTAATCGATATGAATCTATTTGCACTTTTCTAGGTGCCATGTAGTATGGCCAGAAGCACTTATTGAAAATGCTGTCTTTTCTCCAGTGCTTATTTGAGGCATTTAAAAAAAAATCAGATGTCAATGGGGATATGGAATTGTCTGTCTTCAATTCAGTATCCTTAATCAACCTGTCTATATTTATGTCAATACCATGTTTTTATTACTATAACTCAGTACTAAAACTTGAAATTTAGAATATCCTAATATCTCCTTCTTCTTCTTTATCATCATCATCATCACCACCACCACACCACCATATTATTTTAGGTATCTTGGAGATATATATATATATATATATATATATATATATATATATATTCCAATTTCTGTGAGGAATTGTGTTGTAAATTTGATGACTACTACACTGAATGTGTAGACAGCTTTGGGGAGGATGGTCATATTCACAATATAAATCCTATTGACCCATGAGAACAGGAGGTCTTTTCATCATCTTCTGCTGTCTTCTTCAGATTTTTTTCAATGTCTTAAAATTTTTGTTATACAAGTCTTACATATGCCCAGTTATCCTTATCCCAAAATGCTTTATAATTTGTGTGTGTATCATTTTGTGTGTGTGTGTGTGTGTGTGTGTGTGAGAGAGAGAGAGAGAGAGAGAGAGAGAGAGAGACTATTGTGAAAGGCACTAGTTCTCTGATTTCTTCATCACTCAGCCTGTTGTATAAAGGAAAGATTCTGATTTTGATACAAATTTTATATCCTGCTACTTGGTTGAGAGTATTTTTCAGCTCTAGCAGTTTCCTGGTAGAGTTTTTTAGTCTTTTATATATGAATCATCATGCCATGTGCAAGTAAAGATCCTTTGACTTCCTTTCCTATTTGTATCTCCTTTATCTCCTTCAGTTGCCTTATTAGTTTACCTAATGTTTTCTGGTATTGTATTCAATAGAGAGAATGAGAATCCTGTCTTCTTCCTATTTTGATGGAAACACTTTTTTCTTCATAAAGATGATTTTGCCTGTGAGCTTGCTATATATTGCCTTTTTATATTGTGGAATATCCCCTGTATACTTCACCTTTCAAGACTTTAATTATGAAAGGACATTGCATTTTGTTAAAGGTCTCATGTTCATCTAATGGCCTTTCTTTCAATTTTATACTGGATTACATTTATTTCTTTCAAGTATATGATTACATTTATAGATTTACATATGGCAAAATATTCTTTCATCTCTGGGATGAAATTAATTTGATCATAAGAGATAATCCATTTTATGTGTACCTGGATTCACTGCACAAGTATTTTATTAAGTATTTTTCATCTATGTTTGATAAGGGATGTTGGTTAATTATTTTTTTTGGTTGAGTCTTTATGTGATTTAACTATCAGGATAACAGTAGCCTCATGTAAAGAATTGGAAAAAAATTTCTTCAGTTTCAATTATGAGAAATTATTTAATAAATACTACCATTAATTATTCATTGAAGTTCCATCTGGCCTCAGGCTTTCTCTCTCTCTTTCTTTCTTTCCTTCTTTTTCTTTCTTTCTTTCTTTTTTCTTTCTTTCTTTCTTTCTTCTTTCTTTATGGAGACTTGAAAAGCTGCTTCCATTTTAATAAATTGCTTATGTGATAATTATTTAACTTTGATAGGTAATATATTTAAAAATCATTCACTTATTTTAGTATTTCAGTTTGGGTAAAGTACAGATATTTAAAATGATTTATGATTCCCTGCATTTCCCATATCCATTGCAATATCCACTGTTGCATCTCTAATTTTATTAATTTGGGTGGTTTCTCTCTTTTTGTTAATTTCACTAAGAGTTTGTCAATCTGTTGATTTTCTCATATAGCCAACTCTTCACTTCAGTGATTCGCCTATCATTTTGTCCCATAGGTTCGGGTATGCTGTGTTTTCTTCCTATTGCTATTTTCATCCAATTCTAAACTGTTATTAATTCCCATTTTGACTTCTGTCTAGGTCCATTTTTATTGAAGTGGTGAGTTTTTCAGTTTCCATTTGTTTTTATACTTTTTGTTGGTGGTGGCATTTTTGTTGGTCCAATTGAATTCAGTTTATTTTATGTTAAGACTTGCTTTGTTGTCAAACATGTGGTCAACATTGGAGAAAGGTATATGAGCTGCTGAGAAACAAGTATATTCTTTTTCTTTGTGTAGAATGTCCTATAAATGTTTGTATGTCCATTTGTTTAATAATATGGTAATGCCAATATTCAGGTTTTGTCTAGGTAATCTGCCTATGGGCAAGAGTGGCATATTGAAGTCACTATCATTGTCCTCAAGTAGATATGTGATTTTAGCTGTGTTTATTTTATGAGTATGGGTGTCTTTGTGATGACTGCATAAATACTGAGCTTTGCCATATTCCCTAGATAAATTTTTAATGATTATATAGTGTCTTTCCATATGTCTTCTGACTTTTTTATTTTAAGTCTATTTTCTCAATTATTAAAATTGCTACACTTTCTTGCTTCTTGGGTACATTTGCTTAGAATAGCTTTTTCCATTGTTTATCCTGTGGTAATGTCTATACCTTATGGTAAAGCTTTTTTTCTATGAATGCAGGCAAAATATGAAGTCTATTTTCTGTTATCCTTTCTTTTAATTGGGGAATAGAGACCACTGATATTGAGAATTTTAATTTACAGCTTATTGACTTCTGTTATTTTGTTATTATGGTGAGGAGTTTTGGCCCTTCCATTAGTTTACTGGTCTGCTATAATTTATTCCTTATGTTTTCTTTGGTGTGGTTAACCTCTTTAGACTGACATTTTCTTTCTAGTGCCTTCTGTAGATCTGTATTAGTAGGGAGAAATTTCTTAAATTTGATTTTATCCTGGAAGATTTTTCTTTCCATGAAAATTGCAATTGATGGTTTTGATAGGGATAGCAGTCTGGGTTGGTATCTGTGGTCTCTCAGAGTTTGGAGAAAATCTATCCAGGCCACTCTGGCTTCTGACTGCACTATTTAAATGGGTCTACATTTATATACTCCATGGTCCTTTCCTTTTGAAGCTTTTCATCTATATAGTTTGTTCTGTACATTTAATGTTTGATTATATCTCATAGGGAATTTCTTTTCTGGCTCTATTTGATACTCGATGTTCATTTTTACCTTGATAAGTATCTCCTACTTTAGACTGGGGTAACTTTCTTTTGTGATTGTTTTTAAAATGAGTTTCTGTCTCTTTAATCTGGGTGTCTTTTTTTTCTTGATCCCTATTATTCATAAATTTGCTCTTTGCATTCTGTTTAAGATTTCCCATGTTTTCTGTACCTCATTATTTTAGAATTTTCATCTTCTTAGTCGTCTAATTATCTTCAGCATGTCTGAATCTCCCTTGTGTATTCTGTAATCCGTTGGTGAGGCTTACCTTTGAAGTATTGTTTGATGTCCTAAAATTTCCACTTCTAAATTTATTTCATTTGTGTGTATGTGTGAGAGACAGACAAATAGACAGACAGTAAGAGAAAGACTTCATTTCTTTGTTAAATTCTGCTTTCATATTTGTTTTAGTTATTTTATTCAACTGTTTGTGTTCTCATGCACTTTATTAATAGATTTACTCATATCCTATTTAAGGTATTGATCATATACACAACTGCTGTTTTGTTGTCTTTGACGTATGATACAGATACATGTCTCAGGCCCTATTGCAATAGTGTTATTTACTTGTGATAGACCCTTATTGTCTTGGATGTTCAAGGCGTAGTTTTGTGTTGCAATCTCTAATTATGGTGTTTGAGATGACTGTGTTACTTTTCTTGGTTCTTGCCTTTGCTGTGTGGTCATTCTGTTCTTTGTTTGCTGTTGCCCTTTCTAGATCCTGCCTTTCTAGAACCTAGACAATATAGTGGCAGTAAGATGCCTGATAGAGAATACACTTCTTCAGGACAGTAGAAGATGAGAAGAAATGGAGATATGAGAGAAAGAAAGTTTGAGGCATGTTACAGTACAATGTGATGGTTATTGTGGTCTATATGAAATATCAGAGTTCTCAGGGAATATCGGTGGGGTAGGAGGTAGAGTTTTTGCAAGTAAGCTTCTACAGGATTAAAAATGTATATGACAAGATTATAATGGAGGACAGAAAGAATAGAAAAAACACCTATCTGAATCCCAACCCAGTGTAGTACTTGGGTTTTCTGGTAGAAAATGCTTGTATGGGTAGGCAAATGACACAAAGTAATGGAGATGGTCTGAAAGAGAAAACTGGAAGGGTTGGTAGGTTTCAAATGTTATCATACCATCTTATCCTATTCAAAAATTTTCTGATTAATTAAATCAGTTACAGTTAGGACAATGCATTGACACCTAATAAGTAATTTATAAGAAAATTATCATTGTAGTTTCAAGAGATGGTGATCATAGCAGTCTGACTTTATTATATGGCATGTGTGCTTTTAAACAGGGAAACAATCACCTCTCATTGTTTGTTGAGGATCTCATATTGTGCTTTGATCACATTCATCAATCCTAACTCCTCCAAGATTCATCTCTTCAATTTATCTAACTTTGTGTCTTCTTAAAGAAAGCCCATCAAGCCCATTTTTACTTTTGACCATATATTTTTATATGTGTGACCTATCATTCCTGAACAAATTTAATGTAACCCAGAGTGTCTCAAAACATGGGCATTCATTGTGTCTCTCATTTTGCTCTTGTTGGTTCAGGGACTACCAATGTTATAGAGAACTTATGTTGCAAAATGCTGATCACATTTGAGTGTTTCTTAAATGCTTAATGGAAACCAGAAAACCACTGAAATTCTATACTAACTTATAAGTGCTGTGGCTCCACTCATAGAAATCAGTCCAGCTTCCAGCTGGCTCAAAGTCTACAACGCTATCCAAGTACCAGATAGAGAAACCCCTGAGAGACAAAAATACAAACTAAAAAACTAAAAATCTGACAGAAGAATTTCAATAGCTTTCCTTTGATCTAATGAACTGCATGAAGTACAGCATGTATAAGGTTTTCTGTAGAAAAAGATTCTCGATAAAAGTTATTAAAAAATTGTGGTGCAATCAGAAAGAACCAAGTAGACCTAAAGCATAATAGTGAAAGGCAATGGCATAGTAAGACTACAATTGATAGAAAATTGGTGTAAAAGTATAGCTTGATGCACAAGAAAGAAACAAAGAATTACAGTAAATTTTGGTGGCCAATGTCCAAGAAAAAAAAACCTAAAATAATTCAGTCTCCTTCTACAGTCCTAGAAATGGGGAAAATGGCATTACATGAAGTGCACAAGAATACAAAGTATTAGTTCAATAATTAAGTATAAAAATGAATTAGATCTTAGTAAAGACTGAGAATATTTCTGAGATAATCTGAAGGGAAAAAAAGAGGATCATAAACCCAAAAGTTTATCATCAGAAAGCAAGGCATCATGGGAGTCTAGAAGGGTGTCCTGGGCTATCTTTGTTATGTCACTGAGTGGCAATCTAGATATTAATAAATTCAAAATCAGACTCAATGGAAAATTTACTTCAAAATTAACATATGTTCATAGGTTTTTAACTGTTTACTTTCTTCTTTACTGATACTGCAAATTTCATCTGTAAACCTTTACAATCTACTATCAACCTTTCTTATTATGTAGGTATTAACATTCCAAGATTATCTCTACTCTATCTTACTCATTGTGCTTTCTCTATCATTTAGTCTTTTGGCTTCCCTGAGACTTTTGCTTGCTTTGCCATTTATTATATGCAGATTTGCTCTTCAGTTATCCTTCTGTTACTTAAGCCTCTGTCCCATTTGAGCTTTTGGAATATGTGCCTTCAGACTAGTAGCTTAGCCTATGAACTTTTTCTATTTCTGGATTCTTTTCCTCCTTTGGAAGCTTGATCTTATTGATTGACTCATTTTAACCAACTGACTTTTTTCCCCTCAAAAGTCGTGTTATTTTTATGTGCTAAAAGTTTAACACCTTCATCTGGACCTTACATAGAGCATTTCATTTACTCTCCTAGTGGAATTTTATGTATTACTCATGCCAACTTCAAGACTTCTGCTCCACACAGTCACTCTGGGACACAAACATATACTATGGCTGCCATTCTTAACTTGGAATTTTCATAATTAGACACATTAATTGGTAATAGAGGATTTAAAGTATTAAATTGAAGGTTTATGAATTTTGTGAAATTTTTAATGAAATGTAGCAACAATTAGTGAAAAAGGAGGTCATGAAGTCAAAAAAGAGCAGGGAGGGCTCTGCAGAATGATTTGAAGAAAGGAAAGGGAAGAAAGAAATATAATCAAATTATAGTCTCAAAAATAATAAAATAACATGAAGTGCTATTACTTACAAAAGACATCCTAATTATAAAGCTGTTATTATAGAAAGGCCTGTGAATCTATTTGTTGAAACATGATGTTAGTTTTATTTATGAGCATTGAAATAACTTCACAGAATTTTCAGACTCTTGCATAATTCCAGTGGTTAATCAAGCTAGGTACACAGAACACTTTTGGTTAACTTTTCCTGTGATAAATGTAAAAAATATAAATATTTTTAACTTAAGGTAAATATTATTAACTTAATGTAAATTGATCTGCAGAATTCTCCCAAATTGTGACTTTCAACTAAGTTCCTGTATTTATATTAGTAATGCTCTTCACTTAGCTCAAGTCTTCTCAGGTTAGGATGCTGAGCGGTAATTACTTAAGAGTGAAAACTTTTTTCACTCTGTTTTTTAATTTCATATGATAATTAATATGAGAAAAGGGATAAAAAGGGACATTTCTACTTTCATATGTTAGTTGGAAATAGCAATATTGACAAGATCAAGTACTGTTTTGATCATTAAATAATTACAGATGCTATAGAAGTTTGCAATGGAATAAAATGCATTTGAATGCCAACATTCTGTGTTTGTAACTCATTGCCTTAAACATATGGAAACTTAATTGAAGACAAATGCCCAAAAAGCATGTAATCGTAGAGAGACGACACTGGTACCTAGTGCATAGACAGTAGTAGGCAATGAAGAACAAAAATGTACACAGTGCTTAACTGTGTATTACATGAGCAAACCCAGATATTTTTACTTCAAAGCATTATTCTCCCATTTAATAAGTTTGTAGTGGTGCCAATACAGCTACTTTTGAGAGCAAAACTGTGACTTATAAATCTATGGAAAAAATAAAGTCATATGCATTTACACATTCTCCAAGTGTGTAATAAAACAAACTCCTGGAAGTTTGCCTTTACCTCTGCAATTGGAAAGACAAACAGTGCAATGAGCATATTAAATACATCTGAAACAATGTAAAACATATGTCTAATGTCACATTGTTGTGCCAGTGACAAGTGAAAGGCAAGGGCAAACATTCTGGACCTATGCATGACACAGCTATACTAATTTCTTCAACACATATTTGTTGACCATCTATTCTAGTCTACTTTATCTCACACACAAGTGGGAAATTAGGAAATGTGAGGCGAACTAGAGAATATCAGATGAGAAACTTTATAGAAGAATGCCAATCTTATATCAATGAAAGGTTAGTAAGAGTCTCCAGCCAAAAGAAAGTACAAATACAACATCATGAAAAATAAAGTCTGGTATCTCAATGGGAGCTGAAGTTAGAACCTCCAAGTATCTTCTAGAACACAAATCCTTCATTGTTTGGCAGCAACTGTGCAGGGGAAGAGGAAGTAAATATAATAAATCTATGAATTATTTTATTATTTATTTATTTATTTTATATTTTTTTAATTTTTTAATTTATTATATTTTATAATTTTATATATTTTTTAAAATTTATAGAAGTTCATCTAGCAAGTCTAACTTCATTCATATGCATGTCCAACATGCATGCAGCACTCAGGTCTTTCTAAGACCTGCCATTCATGCAATAATGAAACTGAATATTTATCACTGGGAAAATAAATAACAAAACACCAAAATTAAATATTAAGTCATGAGATGATTAGAAAGATAAACAGATGCAGGAGAGTGTTGCTTATAGAAAACTAAGAGAGGCTTGAGACTTTTAAAATTACATAAGGCAGAGGACATTATCACCAGGACAAAAGGGCAGTCTATGGACTTGGAAAAGGTCTTTACCAACCCTATATCAAATAGAGGGCTAATATCCAAAATATACAAAGAACTCAACAAGTTAGACTCCAGAGAACCAAATAACCTTATTTAAAAAGTAGAATAGAGAGGTAAACTGAGAATTCTTGACTGAGGAAACTTGGATGGCTGAGAAGCACTTAAAAGAGGTTAAACATTATTAGTAATCAGGGAAATGTAAATCAAATGACCCTGAGATTCCACATCACACCAATCAGAATGGTCTAAGATAAAATACTCAGGTAACAGCCGATGCTGGCAAGGATGTGGAAAAGGGAAACACTCCTCTGTTGCTGATGGGATTGCAAGCTGGCAGAATCACTTTAGAAATCAACCTTGCAGTTCCTCAGTAAATTGGAAAATCACTCTACCTGAAGACCTAGCTATACTACTATGGGCACATACCCAAGAATTGCTCCAACATATAACAAGGACACATGCTCCACTATTTTCATAGCAGCCTTATTTATAATAGCCAGAGCTAGAATAACCCAGATGTCTTACAACAGAGGAATGGATACTGAAAATACAATACATTTACATAATGGAGTAGTACTCAGGTATTAAAAACAATGAGTTCCTGAAATTCTTAGACAAATGGATGGAACTTGAAAATATCATCCTGAGTGAGGTAACCCAGACACAAAAGAACACAAATGGTATGTACTTACTGATAAGTGGATTTTAGTCAAAAGGTTCAGAATACCCATGATACAATCCACAAACAATATACCCCTTAAGAAGAAGGAAGACCAAAATGTAAATGCTTCAATCCCACATAGACAGGGAAACAAAATGCTCATAGGATGTAGATGGTGAGAGAAACCTGGGAGGGATAGAGGAGGGAGAAGGTAAAAATAGGGTGAAGGAATAGGTATTGGAAGGGACAGGGACAGATATTAGAAGGGACCAGAGCGAAGTACGGAGGGTCAGATATTTGAATAGAAATATGTAGCCGTGGTAGATAGGGAACTGGAAGGTAGCCACTAGAAAGTCTCAGACTACAGGAAAGTGAGATGCTCCCAGGAGTCAATGACAATGACTTTAGCTAAATTACCCAACAAAGGGGAGATACACTTGTAGAGGCTACCTCCAGTAGATAGACATTGCCCCAGTGGAGGGAGAGTGTCACCCACGCGTCTCAAATTTTTTAACCCAGAAATATTCCTGTCCAAAGCAAAGAAAAGCACAAAAAACTGGAAGAGAGACTGAAGGAAAGGCCACTGAGAAACTGCCTCCCCTAGGGTTCCATCCCATCTTCAGACACCATACCCCCACATTATTGCTGATGCCAAGAAATGCTTACAGACAGAAGTGTGATATGACTGTTCCCTGAGAACGCCTGACCAATACAGATGAAGAATACTCACAACCAACAACTGGACTGAGTGCAGAGACCCCACTGATAGAACTAGGGGCAAGATCAAAGGAGCTGAAAGGGATTGCAACTCCATAATAAGAGCAATATCAACTAACTGGTCCACCCAGAGTTCCCATGAACAAAACTATGAACCAAGGAGTATACATGGAAAGAACCAGGACTCCAGCTACATATGTAGCAGAAGATGGCCTTGTATGACATCAATAGGAAGAGAGGGAGGCTTGTATCCTTGAAACCAAAGGAGAGACACACAAACATAATTCCACCTCTAACAACGAAAATAACAGGAAGCAAGAATCACTATTCCTTAATATCTCTCAAGATCAAAGAACTCAGTTCCCAAATGAAAAACATAGATTGACAGACTGGATATGTAAAGAGGACCCAGCACTTCGCTGCATGCAGGAAGCACACCTCAAAAATAAAGGCAGGTACTACTTCAGAGTAAATGACTGGAAAAAAAACTTTTCAAGCAAATGACCCAAAGAAACAAGCTGGAGTTGCTATTCTAATACCGAATAAAATTTACTTTCAACCAAAAGTCATTTAAAAAGATAAAGAAGGACACTTCACATTCATCAAAAGAAAAATCCACCAAGATGAACTCTCAATCCTAAATATCTATGCTCCAAATACAAGGACACCTACATACATAAAAGAAACCTTACTAAAGCTCAAAACACACATTGATCCTCACACAATAATAGTAGGAGATTTCAACACCCCACTCTCATCAATGGACAGATCATTGAAACGAAACTAAACAGAGACACAGAGAAACTAACAGAAGTGATTAAACAAATGGACTTAACAGATATCTATAGAACAGTCCATCCTAAAACAAAAGATTATACCTTCTTCTCAGCTCCTCATGGTATTTTCTCCAAAACTGACCATATAATTAGTCACAAAACAGGCCTCAACATATACAGGAAGATAGAAATAATCCCATGCCATCCTAACAGATCACCACAGACTGACTGGTCTTCAATAACAACAATAATGATAGAAAGCCCATATATACATGGAAGTTGAACATCGCTCTGCTCAGTGACAACTTAATCATGGAAGAAATGAAGAAAGAAATTAAAGATTTTTTAGAATTTAATGAAAATGAAGATACAACATAGCCAAACTTATGGGACACAATGAAAGCTGTGCTAAGGGGAAAACTCATAGCTCTGAGTGCCTGCAGAAAGAAACAGGAAAGAGCAAATGTCAGCAGCTTGACAGCACACCTAAAAGCTCTAGAACAAAAAGAAATAAATAAACACAAGAGGAGTAGAAAGCAGGAAATAATAATACTCAGGGCTGAAATCAACCAAGTAGAAATGAAAAGGACGAAAAAGAATCAACAAAACCAGAAGGTGGTTCTTTGAGAAATTCTACAAGATTGATTAAACCCTTAGCCAGAGTAACCAGAGGTCACAAAGAGTGTTTCCAAATTAACAAAATCAGAAATGAAAAGGGAAACATAACAACAGAATCTAAGTACATTAAAAAATCATCAGATCCTACTACAATAACCTATTTTCAACAAAAAATGGAAAACGTGGAGAAAATGGACAATTTTCTAGACAGATACCAGTTACCAAAGTTAAGTCAGGAACAGATAAACCATCTAAACAACCACATAACTCCTAAAGAATTAGAAGCAGTCATTAAAAGTCTCCCAACCAAAAAGAGCCTAGGTCCAGATGGGTTCAGTGCAGAATTCTATCAGACCTTCATAGAAGACCTCATACCAATACTGTCCAAACTATTCCACAAAATTGAAACAGATGGAGCACTACTGAATTCCTTCTATGAAGCCACAATTACTCTTATACCTAAACCACACAAAGACCCAACAATGAAAGAGAACTTCAGCTCAATTTCCCTTATAAATATTGATGCAAAAATACTAAATAAAATTCTTGCAAGCTGAATCCAAGAACACATCAAAACCATCATCCATCATGATCAAGTAGGCTTCATCCCAGGCATGCAAGGATGGCTCTATGTATGGAAATCCAACAACACAATCCACTATATAAACAAACTCACAAATAAGAACCACATGATCATTTCATTAGATGCTGAGAAAGCATTTGACAAAATTCAACACCCCTTCATGATAAAAGTCCTGGAAAGATCAGGAATTCAAGGCCCATATCTAAACATAGTAAAAACAATATGCAGCAAACCAGTAGCTAACATCAAGCTAAATGGAGAGAAACTTGAAACAATTCTACTAAAATCAGGGACTAGACAAGGCTGCCCACTCTCTCCCTACTTATTCAATATAGTACGCAAAGTCCTAGCCAGAGCAATCAGACAAAAGGAGGTCAAAGGGATACAAATTGGAAGAGAAGAAATCAAAATATCACTACATGCAGATGATATGATAGTATACTTAAGTAACCCCAAAAATTTCACCAGAGAACTACTTAACCTGATAAACAATTTCAGCAAAGTGTCAGGGCATAAAATGAACTCAAACAAATCAGTAGCCTTCCTCTACTCATAGGATAAACAGACTGAGAAAGAATTTAGGGATGACACCCTTCACAATAGTCCCAAATAATATAAAATATCTTGGTGTGACTTTAATGAAGCAAGTGAATAATCTGTATGACAAGAACTTCAAGTCTCTAAATAGAGAAATTGAAGAAGATCTCAGAAGATGGAAAGGTCTCCCATGCTCATGGATTGGCAGGATTAATATAGTAAAGATGGCCATTTTGCCAAAAGCAATCTACAGATTCAATGCGACCCCCATCAAAATTCCTACTCAAATCTTTATAGAGATAGAAAGAACAATTTGCAAATTCATTTGGAATAACAAAAAACCCAGGATGGCAAAAACTATACTCAACAATAAAAGAACTTCTGGGCAAATCACTATCCTTGACTTCAAGCAGTATTACCGAGCAATAGTCATAAAAACTGGATGGTACTGATGGACTGACAAAGCTAAAAAGTGCATGCTGAAAGGAACTGGATATAGATCTTCCCTGAGAGACATATCTAGAGCATGTCTAATACAGAGGTAATTCTAGCAGCAAACCACTGAACTGAGAACAGGACTCCCTTTGGGGGAATTAGAGGAAGGATTGAAAGAGCAGAAGGAGCTTGCAACACCATAAGAACAGCAATGTTAACCAACCAGAGCTTGCAGGGACTAAACCACTATCAAAAGACTATAAATGGACTGACCCAGGGCTCCAACTGCATTTGTAGCAGAGAGTAAACTTGTTGGGGCACCAGTGGAAGGGGAAGCCCTTGGTCCTGCCAAGGTTGGACCCCCAGTGCAGGGGAATGTCAGTGGGAAACAAGGGTGATGGATGGGGGAACACCTGTATGGGGGAGTGGGAAGTGATGGGGCTTATGGACAGGAATCTGGGAAAGGGAATAACATTTGAAATATAAGTAAAGAAATATATCTAATAAAAAAAAGGTCATGTCACATATAAATCACGGTCTTCAGAATATTGCTTGGCTTCAATGGAGATGTTAGAAGCCAGAGGAGGCTGGGCTGATGTTCTATTAGTTGTGAAAGGCCATACATACCAGCCCAGACTATTATACTTATCAAAACCATCAGTTTTAAAGGAAGAAGAATGAAATTATTTCCATGATGAAAACAGATATGATGAGTTTGTAACTAATGAGCTACCTCTACAGATGGTAATAGAAGGAATACTTTGGTGTGAAGACAGGATTAAACACATCCAAGATAACACAAAATTAAATAAGCAATTCCAGAGCAGTTAATAAAAGATGATCTAAAAAAAGTAACAGAACAATAAAATAGAACAAATTAATAATCATTGTTCAGTAATAACATATTGTTAATATTATTGTTACTTGTCATAATTCACAATAAAATAGCATAGATTGACAGCACATATATAAAACTGGATCTATGTTTTCAATGAATCCAAGAAAACACATATATCCCTCAATACAACCTTAGAATAAACATATAGAAAAATATACTCCAAGCGAATGAAACTCAATAAAATAATGTATATATAGCTATTTTAAAATCTAACAAAAGAGACTTTAATAAAACCTAATTGGAAGAGATAGGGGAAGATGTCAATACTTACTAAGGGAAAAGAAAAGCCTACAAAGAGATAATCTTATAAATAAGCCCCATATTGAAGAAAACAACAATGATAGTGGGAAACTTCAGTACTACACTCACATCAATAGACAGATCAGCCAGATAAAAATGAAATAGAGAAAAACTGTCGTTAAATGGCATCATAAAGTAATAGATGTAACATATTTACACATTTCTCCTGAACACTAATGAGTACACTTTGTTCTTAGAAGTCTAAGGAAATTTCTCTAAGCAGAACACATATTAGGAAACAAAGCAAATCTTAACAAATATTAAAAAAATTGAACCAACATCCTGAAATTCTGATAACAGTTTAGCAAGTCTGGATCTCAGTAGCAATAAAAACTGCTGAAAATACACAAGGTCATGGAAACAAAACACCACAGGGTCCATGGATAACTCAAAATGGAACTTTAAAACTTCCTAGAATTGAATAAAAATAAAAATTAAAATTAAAATACAACATGCAGAAATGGATGCAACATAATAAAAGCAATCCTAAGAAGTATATATATAAACTAAGGGTCTTTATCAAAGCACTTGCAAATTATCATACTGACAACTTACTGATGCTTCTGAATGCTTAGGAAAGAGAATAAGCAAGTTCCTAACCAATACATTAGAAGATATAATCAAAATCATGTCTGAAGCTAATGAAATTGAAATATTAAAACAAAATCAAAGAATCAGTGAAATAGAGTTCTTTTCTTTAAAAAGGGGAAAGGTTACCAAACCTTCAGCTAAACCAACCACAAGAGAAGAGACTTAAGTGAATAAAATCAGAAAAAAAGGGAAATATACAACAAAAACTGAGACTATTTAAAACCTTATAAAGAATGCTTTAAAAATCCTCACTATAAACAAGAGCTTTTAGAGTACCCCATGGTGTAGATTTTAATATATATCTTTATAGGTTTTAGATTGTCTTAGTGTTTGTTGTATATTTATCTATTGCCTGTACCTGATGAGATATGTTCCTTTAGCTGGCTGCCTTCACTGGCCTCAATGGGAGAGGATGCACCTAGCTTCACAGACTTGATCTGTGGGCGTGCAGATAGAGCATGGTAAATAGAGCAAAATAGGGTTAGATGGGGGGACAACCACTCAGAGGAGAAGAGGAAGGAGATGTGTCCTGGGGGGCAGTGAGTGGGATGCAAAGTGAATAAGTGGAAAAATAATCCACATAAAACTAGAAAATCTGAAAGAAATGAATGTTTAAATATCTATAACCTAAAAGTGTAAATTATGATAAAGAGAACAATTTAAAGATATATATAACAACAATGAAATCGAAGTAATCATTATTTTTTAAATCTCCCAACTAAAACTTATCTAAGAACATGTAGAGAAAGTGCAAAATTCTTCTGGTCTTTCTAAGGGGATTTAGGACTAATATTTTTCAACGTATTTCATAATAAACTAAAGAATTAAATATTTCCAATTTTTTAATGAATCCAGACTACCTGATATTAAAATCATACAAATGTCAACAAATTAGAGCATTGTCTAATAAAGATAAACCCAAATTTTCTCAATACAATGTATTTAAAAGAAGTGTTTTCTTTTATTATTAATCTTTTTTTCATTACATTTTAAATGATATCACTCTTCTCAGTTACCTCTTCACAGTCCCCCCATTCTATTCCCCTCTTCTTTTCCTTCTTGGCCTCTGTGAGGCAAC
Organism: Rattus norvegicus; assembly: GCF_021556685.1. Taxonomy (NCBI): domain Eukaryota; kingdom Metazoa; phylum Chordata; class Mammalia; order Rodentia; family Muridae; genus Rattus; species Rattus norvegicus. The sequence goes on from NC_141535.1 coordinate 15,321,858, forward strand.
CCATTCACCCACTATATTCTTGCATCCCCCTTAGATGAAGCATCAAACCTCCTTAGGACCAAGGGCTTCCCCTCACACTGATGCCAGATGAAGCAGTTCTCTGCTACATATGCAGTAGGAGCCATTCATGTGTACTTTTTGGATGGTAGTTTAGTCCCTGGGAGCTCTGGATAGTCCAGTTGGTCGATGTTGTTAAGGGAAGAGTATATAAACGTATGAAATAATATGTAGTAATAACAATAAATAAAATAGCTTGGAACTTTAAAACATTATAAACTGCATTAAAAACCACACCAAAAGTATTATTCACAATGATCAAGTTGGCTTCATTCAGAGATGCAAGGATAGTTCAACGCATATAAGTCAATGGTATAAGCCATCGCATATACTAAATGACAGAAACCACAAGATCAAAATAGAAAATGCCTTTGACAAAATCCAACATTACTTCATGATAAGAACTCAAGGCGATAGCTCCACATAATAAATAGACAATTACTGTAGGGGATGTTGTGATTAAACCTGGTAGAAGAAGATGTGGGTCTGATTGTTAGCATAGATAGATTTGGTTTTAAAAAAGTAGATTGAGTCCTGCTTTTCTCTTGAATACTCAAATACACCCTTATTGAATAAAAAGCTATAAATAAGCTTGTATACTAAACAATAAAGATAGTTATGCAGAAAGACTTCAGACACGAGACCAGAAGTAAGACCAACGTTTCTGCTCCAAGTGAACTGCCTGGTGGACTCAGGACACACAAAGGCAAAATTCCTCTAGGACCAGACACTTCCGGTTTCTAGCTGGAGCCCAAATCTCACTGATCCCAGCCCACAGCTCCCTGCTCCCAAACCCTTTGGGGGAGAGAGCTGATCACTGAGACATGTAGGCAATCCTGAAATGGCAGGGCAGAAGAGACTGCCAGTACTGCCCACCTTTGCCCACATCTCTGGCACGAGAGGAAACTGTATAAGGCCTCTGGGAACAGGAAGATGGGGGCACTCAAGCTGCTGGAGCCCTGTGGTCCAGGCTGCGCCAGGATCTGAAGGGACCCGGTAAAACAGCTGCCTGCACTTAAATCCCGTGGGAGGGAGACCTAGACCTTCAGAGGGACAGACACACCTGGGAAGCCAGAGAAGACTACACTCAGCCAACATTTCTGATTCTAGAGGAAAACACCTAGCACCATCTGGGCCCCCTGTGCACAGGAACCTGAGAAAGGGGGGGGGGGCATGCCCTTCAGGTTGCTGCACTCAGGGAGAGCTGAAACCTAGCCCTGAGGAGCGAATTAAGGCCAGAGACCAGAGGTAAAACCAACTTTTCTGCTCCAAGTGACTTGCCTGGTGGACTCAGGACACATGCCCACAGGAACAGCTGAAGACCAGTAGACAGGAACGACCACATGCCTAAAAGCAGAACACCCTGGTCCCATAATTGACTAAAAGAAAACAGGAAAAAAGGTCTACAGCACTCCTAACACACAGGCCTATAGGACAGTCTAACCACTGTCAGAAATAGCAGAAAAAGGTAACACCAGAGACAACCTGATGGAGAGAGGCAAGCACAGGAACCCAAGGAATAGAAACCAAGACTACATGGCATCATCGGAGCCCAATTTTCCCACCAAAGCAAACACTGAATATCCAAACACACCAGAAAAGCAAAATCTAGATTTAAAATCACATTTGATCATGATGATGGAGGACTTCAAGAAAGACATAAAGAACTCCCTTAGAGAGATGCAGGAAAACAAAATAAACAATAGAGAGGAATCACAAAAATCCCTCTATAGAGAGGAATCACAAAAATCCCTGAAAGAATTACAAGAAAACACAAACAGGTGAAGGAATTAAAATGGAAATAGAAGCAATAAAGAAAGCACAAAGGGAGACAACCCTGGATGTAGAAAACCAAAGGAAGAGACAAGGAGCTGTAGATGCAAGCATCACCAACAGAATACAAGAGATAGAAGAGAGAATTTCAGGAGCAGAAGATTCCATAGAAATCATTGACATAAATGTCAAAGATAATAGAAAATGGAAAAAGCTACTGGCCCAAAACATACAGGAAATCCAGGACACAATGAGAAGATCAAACCTAAGGATAATGGGTATAGAAGAAAGTGAAGACTCCCAGCTCAAAGGACCAGTCAATATCTTCAACAAAATCATAGAAGAAAACTTCCCTAACTTAAAGAAAGTGATGCCCATAAACATACAAGAAGCCTACAGAACTCCAAATAGATTGGACCAAAAAAGAAACTCCTCCTGTCACATAATAGTCAAAACACCAAATGCACAAAACAAAGAAAAAATATTAAAAGCAGTAAGGGAAAAATGTCAAGTAACATATAAAGGCAGACCTATCAGAATTACACCAGACTTCTGACCAGAGACTATGAAAGCCAGAAAATACTGGACAGATGTCATACAGATCCTAAGAGACCATAAATGCCAGCCCAGGTTACTGTATCCAGCAAAACTCTCAATCAACATAGATGGAGAAACCAAGATATTCCATGACAAAACCAAATTTACACAATATATTTCTACAAATCCAGCCCTACAAAGGATAATAAATGGTAAAGCCCAACACAAGGAGGCAAGCTACACCCTACAAAAAGCAAGAAACTAATCTTTTTGCAACAAAACAAAGAGAAGACAAGCACACAAACATAATCTCACATCCAAATACGAATATAACAGGAAGCAACAATCACTATTCCTTAATATCTCTCAACATCAATAGACTCAATTCCCCAATAAAAGACACAGATGAACAAACTGGATATGCAAAGAGGACCCAGATTTTGGCTGCCTACGGAAAATACACCTCAGAGACAAAGATAGACACTACCTCAGAGTAAAAGGCTGGAATACAACTTTCCAAGCAAATGGTCTGAAGAAGCAAGCTGGAGTAGACATTCTAATATCGAATAAAATCGATTTAAAACCAAAGGTCATAGAAAAAGATAAGGAAGGACACTTCAAATTCATCAAAGGAAAAATCCACCAAGATGAACTCTCAATCCTAAATAACTATGCTCCAAATACAAGGGCACCTACATACATAAAAGAAACCTTACTACAGCTCAAACACACATTGCACCTCACACAAAAATAGTTGAAGATTTCAACACCCCACATTCATCATGGAAACAGAAATTAAACAGACACATAGACAGACTAAGAGAAGTCATGAACCAAAGGAACTTAACAGGTATTTATAGAACATTCTATCGTAAAACAAAAGGATATACCTTCTTCTCACCACCTCATGGTATTTCTCCAAAATTGACCATATAATTGGTCATAAAACAGGCCTCAAGAGATAAAAAAGATAGAAATATCCCATGCATCCTGTCAGACCACCACAGGATAAAGCTGGTCTTCAATAACAATAAGGAAGGAACACCCACATATAGATGGATGATGAACAATGTTCTACTCAATGATAACCTGGTCAAGGAAGAAATAAAGAAAGAAATTAAAGACTTCTTAGAATTTAATGAAAATTAAGGTACAACATACCCAAACGCATGGGACACAATGAAAGCTGTGCTAAAAAGAAAACTCATACCTATGAGTGCCTGCAAAAAGAAACAGGAGAGAGCATATATCAGCAGCTTGACAGCTGAAAAGCTCTAGAACAAAAAAAAAAAAAAAAGGCAAACACACCCAGGAAGAATAGGAGGCAGGAAATAATCAAACTCAGAGCTGAAATCAACCAAGTAGAAACAAAAAGGAATATACACAGAATCAACAAGAGCTAGTTCTTTGAGAAAAACAAGATAGATAAAACCTTAGCCAGACTAGCCAGAGGACACAAAGAGTGTGTCCAAATTAACAAAACTCAGAAATGAATAGGGAGAGAGAACAACAGAATCAGAGGAAATTGAAAAAATCATCAGATCCTACTACAATAGCCTATATTCTACAAAATTTGAAAATCTGCAGGAAATGGACAATTTCCTAGACAGATACCTGGTACCGAAGTTTAATCAGGAACAGATAAACCATTTAAACAACCACATAACACCTTAAGAAATGAAAGCAGTCATTAAAAGTCTCCAAACCAAAAAGAGCCCAGGTCCAGATGGGTTCAGTGTAGAATTCTATCAGACCTTCATAGAAGACTTCATACCAATACTATCCAAACTATTCCAAAAAATTGAAACAGATGGAGTGCTACCAAATTCCTTCTATGAAGTCACAATTACTCTTATTCCTAAGCCACACAAAGACCCAACAAGAAAGAGAACTTCAGACCAATTTCCCTTATGAATATCATTGCAAAAATACTCAATAAAATTCTTGCAAACTGAATCCAAGAGCACATCAAAACAATCATTCAACATGATGAAGTAGGCTTCATCCCAGGTATGCAGGGATGGCTTAATATATGGAAAACCATCAATGTGATCCATTATATAAACAAACAGAAAGATAAAAACCACATGATCATTTCATTAGATGTTGAGAAAGCATTTGACAAAATTCAACACCATTTCATGATAAAAATCCTGGAAAGAACAGGAATTCAAGGCCCATACCTAAACATAGTAAAAACAATATACAGCAAACCAGTAGCTAAAATCAAGCAAAATGGAAAGAAACTTGAAGCAATCCCACTAAAATCAGGGACTAGATAAGGCTGCCCACTCTCTCCCTACTTATTCAATATAGTTCTTGAAGTTCTAGCCAGAGCAATCAGACAACAAAAGTAGATCAATGGGATACAGATTGGAAAGGAAGAGGTCAAAATATCACTATTTGCAGATGACATGATAGTATACTTAAGTGATCTCAAAAGTTCCACCTGAGAACTACTAAACCTGATAAACATACAGCAAAGTGGCTGGGTATAAAATAAACCATTAGCCTTCCTCTACATAAAAGAGAAACAAGCTGAGAAAGAAAGTAAGGAAACAACACACTTCAAAATAGTTCCAAATAATATAAAATACCTTGGTGTGACTCTAACCAAGCAAGTAAAAGATCTGTATGATAAGAACTTCAAGCCTCTGAAGAAAGAAATTAAACAAGATTTCAGAAGATAGAAAGATCTCCCATGCTCATGGATTGGCAGGATTAATATAGTAAAAAATGGCCATTTTACCAAAAGCGATCTACAGATTCCATGCAATGCCCTTCAAAATTCCAATCCAATTCTTCATAGAGTAAGACAGAACAATTTTCAAATTCATCTGGAATAACAAAAAACCCAGGATAGTTTAAACTATCGTAAACAATAAAAGAACTTCTGGGGGAATCACTTCCCTAGAACTCAAGCAGTATTACAGAGCAATAGTGATAAAAAACTATATGGTATTGGTACAGAGACAGGCAGATAGACCAGTGGAATAGAATTGAAGACCCAGAAATGAACCCACACACCTCTGGTCACTTGATTTTTGACAAAGGAGCCAAAACCATACAATGAAAAAGAGATAGCATTTTCAGCAAATGGTGCTGGTTCAACTGGAGGTCAACATGTAGACGAATGCAGATTGATCCATTCTTATCACCCTGTACAAAGATTAAGTCCAAATGTATCAAGAGCCTCCACATCAAACAAGATATACTCAAACTAATAGAAGAAAAATGTGGGGAAGAATCTCAAACACATGGGCACTGGAGAAAATTTTCTGAACTAAACACCAATGGTTTATATTGTAAGATCAAGAATCGACAAATGGGATCTCACAAACATACAAAGCTTCTGTAGGGCAAAGGACACTGTCATTAGGACAAAACGGCAACCAACAGATTGGGAAAAGATCTTTACCAATCCTATAACTGACAGAGGGCTTATGCCCAATGCATACATAGATCCCACAAAGTTAGACTGCAGGGAGTCAAATAACCCTAGTAAAAAATGGGGGTCAGAGCTAAACAAAGAATTCACTGCTGAGGAATATCAAATGGATGAGAAGCACCTAAAGAAATGTTCAACATCTTTAGTCATAAGGGAAATGCAAATCAAAACAACCATGAGATTCCACCTCACACCAGTCAGAATGGCTAAGGTCAAAAATTCCCGTGACAGCAGACTCTGGCAAGGATGTGGAGAAAGAGGAACACTCCTCCATTGTTGGTGGGATTGCAGACTGATACAATCATTCTGGAAATCAGTCTGTAGGTTCCTCAGAAAATTGGACATTGCACTACCTGAGGACCCAGCTATACCTTTCTTGGGCATTTACCTAAAAGATGCTCCAACATGCAACAAAAACACATTTTCCACTATGTTCATAGCTGCCTTATTTATAATAGCCAGAAGCTGGAAAGAACCCAGATGCCCTTCAACAGAGGAATGGATATAGAAAATGTGCTACATCTATACAATGGAATACTACTCAGTTACCAAACAATGACTTTATGAAATTCATAGGCAAATGGGTGGAACTGGAAAATATCATCCTGAGTGAGGTAACCCAATCACAGAAAAACACACATGGTATGCACTCATTGATAAGTGGATATTAGCCCAAATGCTCGAATTACTGTAGATGCACAGAACACATGAAACTCAAGAAGGATGACTAAAATACTTCACTCCTTCTTTAAAAAGGAAACAAGATTACCCTTGGGAGGGAATAGGGAGGCAAAGTTTAAAACAGAGGCTGAAGGAACACCCATTCAGAGCCAGCCCCACATGTGGCCCAAACATAAACAGCCACCAAACTAGATAAAATGGATGAAGCAAAGAAGTGCAGGCTGACAGGAACCGGATGTAGATCTCTCCTGAGAGACACAGCCAGAATATGGCAAATACATAGGCGAATGCCAGCAGCAAACCACTGAACTGAGAACGAGACCCCCGTTGAAGGAATCTTAGAAGGGACCGAAAAAGATTGAAGGGGCTCGAGACCCCAAAAGTACAACAATGCCAAGCAACCAGAGCTTCCAGGGACTAAGCCACTACCTAAAGACTATACATGGACTGACCCTGGGCTCTGACCTCATAGGTAGCAATGAATATCCTAGTAAGAGCACCAGTGGAAGGGGAAGCCCTTGATCCTGCCAAAACTGAACCCCCAGTGAACGGGATTGTTGGAGGGAGGGCGGTAATGGGGGGGAGGATGGGGAGGGGAACACCTATATAGAAGGGGAGAGGGAGGGCCTAGGTAGATGTTGGCCTGGAAACCGTGAAATGGAATAACATTTGAAATATAAATAAGAAACACCCAATTTCATAAAGATGGAGGAAGAAAAAGATAGTTCTGCATAGATCTCCAGGCCGATGCTGGTCTCTGGAGACAGAGTCCTGGGTATTGTCGTGGATTCTGCCTCCAATTTTCCATCCTTTCCTGGTCCTCATTCCCATAGCCAACATCATGCAGAAGAGAAAAACTCTAAAGCATTTCCACTACTATCAGGAAAAAGTTAAGGATGTCCTCTCTATATTTCCTTTTTAGTATAATAATTGAAGTCTTAATTAGAACAATAATAATAAGAAGCAGATAAAAATTATAGAAATAGGAAAGGAAAGAAGATCAAAGTGTATTTATTTTTAAATGATATGTTTCATATAATTCCATATATAAAACATCCTAAGGAATTCATTAGAAATCTCCTGAAGCTGATTAATATATTTAGCAAAGTAGCAGGATACAAAAATAATATAAAAATTAATAGGCCTCCCATATACTAATGACAAACATCCCAAGGGGAAAATATATTTTAGAATCCCATTTACAACAGTCTAAGTTTTTAAAATTAAATATTTTGAGGAAAATCTAAGAAGTGAAAGGTGCATAATAGAAACTTTAAGACAGTACATGAAGAAATATGATTCCAAACTTGAGATTATCTCTCATGTTCATACATTAGTCAAATTATCATTGCAAAAATGGCCATTTTATCAAAAGCAACCAACAAATTCAATGCAGTTCCCATCAAAATTCCACCAGAATTCCTCATAGAAATTGAAAAGATTACGTTAAATTAACATGAGAACACACAAACACACACATGGGTAGTCAAAAAAACCCTAAGTAGTAAAAAAGTGATACAAGTATCACCATCATTTATTTTAAGTTATATTAATAGCGCCACATGTTCCTGACATGGAAACAGACAGACTGGTCATATGAACAAACAGCAGAAGAAATACACTGGTGTTGATCGACATGTCAGTGAGGGAAACTTACCTTTTACCTTGAACAAAGTTCAGATACAAGTGACATAGAGAAATCTCAAATGGCTGAGAAGCACTTAAAGAACTGTGCAGAGTCCTTAGTCATCAGGGAAAGGCAAATCAAAGTGACCCTGAGACTCCACCTTATACCAATCAGAACAGCTAAGATCAAAACCTCAGGGACAGCATATGTTGGCAAGGGTGTGGAGAAAGAGGAACACTCCTTCACTGCTGGTGGGATTGCAAACTGGTACAACCAATCTGGAAATCAATCTGTAAGTTTCTCGGAAGATTGGAAATATATCTATCTGAAGACTCACCTATACCACTCTTAGGCATGATACAGTTTCTTAACTGTTTTATGAATAGAAGACTAAACATATAAAATAGGTGACACATAATTCATAAGGATTTACTAAACTCTAAACAGCATTCATGAAAGTGTAATAGTTGGACAAAAGAAGCAAAACAATTTCTATTTTTAAAACCTTTTGATATGGTGAAAGCAAGAATTTTAAATGTCTCCTTGTTCTGAGTTTTTATTCCATCTATTCGTCTGACTCCAGCTTCAGGAAATGATACTTCCCTAGCTGCCAGTTTGAAATACACCCATAGGATTTTATGACGTACATACAAAGGTAGATGATGTTTATTCCCAGCACTTGGCTAAGTGTTTTATTTCTTTTAACCATTTTAAAATCTACAATACCTGCAGTTTAAAATCCAATTGAACTTAGGTAGTATATGTTGTTAGACATGCCATTATGCTCTCCACCACTCAGAAACTGACCCACATTACCAACTGAATAATTACATTTATCTATTACATGACTCCCCCCCCATCCATTTTCATCAATGTTAATCATGAATATCTGTATTTCTTAAACCCATTTTTTTTTCAGATAAAGGAACTAGACAGCATGCTAGTAACTCTTCTCACCTCGGCTGCTGAAATGGAAACTAGTAGAACAATGCATCTGACTTCAGAACATTTGATTTCAAAAGTTGAATTCCCTGGAACGCATTCTTTAAGTGGTAATAGCATTTTTAAAACTTAATTTCCCAGGAAAAAAAATGAAAGTGTTCATAATAGACCCAAACAGCAGCAGGCAACGTCACAGGAGATTAATAGTTACCACCAAGTAGTGATTTCTTCCTCTGTCCAATGGATTCTTTCTTTATTTCTGAGTATTTCCCTTATGTTTGGGATTTCATACATCTCTTTTACTGCTTCATAACTGTATCATGAAAGAGAAGTGAGATAAGAGTAAGACCAGACCATAAACACATGTAGATTCATAACAAATGGTAAAATATTAATTATAAGCATTGGTGAGTCTGTCTTTTCAGTAAAAAAGTGAGTGAATAAAAATAATAAAATCTCCTATTTTAAAAGATTCAGATAGTCTCCATCTGTGCCCAGAACTGGAGCTGTCCCACAGCCTTCAAACACAAAACCTGCCAGCAGAGAGCTGGTCTGCCAGGACCACTCTCCCTCCTAAGCCTGCAGACCACAGGTGGGACCACATTAACTGCCTATGGAGAGACATGGCAGGAGCCCATGGGGCACAGGAACAGCAGAGGGGCCTAGGATAGGATCCTTCCTGTCTCCATCTGCACCTACAGCTGGGGCTGTCCCACAGCTCTCAGACTCAAAACCTGTTAGGAGAGAGCTGGTCTGCCAGGAGCCCTCTCTCTCCTAAAGTCACAGGTTCACCGGCTCACAGGCTCACAGGCTCACAGGAGGGACAAGTGGCAGTAAGAGACAGCAAGACCAACTAACATTAGAGATAACCAGATGACAAGAGGCAGGCTGAAGAACCTAAGCAACAGAAACCAAGACTACTTGACTTCATCAGAACCCAGTTACCCCACCACAGCAAATATGGGATATCCCAACATACATCTCATGATGATTGTAGAGGACTTTAAGAAGGAAATAAATAACTCCCTTAAAGAAATACAAGAGAACACATGTAAACAGTAGAATCCCTTAAAGAGGAAGCACAAAAATCCCTTAAAGAATTACAGGAAAACATAACCAAACAGGTGAAAGAATTGAACAAAACCGTCCAGGATCTAAAAATGAACAAAGTGAGACAACCCTGGAGATAGAAAACCTTGAAAAGAGGACAGGAGCCATAGACACAAGCATCACAAGCAGAATACAAGAAATTAAAGAGAGAATCTCAGCAGCCAAGAAAATACATTGACACAAAAGTCAAAGAAAATGCAAAAAGCAAAAAAACATCCCCTAAAGCAAAAGCATCCAGGAAATCCAGGACACAATCAGAAGACCAAACCCAAAAATAACAGGTATAGGAAAGAATGAAGATAGCCAACTTAAAAGGCCAGTAAATATCTTTAACAAAATTATAGAAGAAAGCTTCCCCAACTTAAGGAAAGAGATGCCATGAACATACAAGAAGCCTACACAACTCCAAACAGATTGAACCAGAAAGAAATTCTTCCTGTCAAATAATAGTCAAAATATCAAATACAGAAAACAAAGAAAGAATATTAAACGCAGTAAAGAAAAAATGTCAAGTAACATATAGAGGCAAACCCATCATAATTATACCAGACTAATAAACAGAGACTATGAAAGGTAGAAGATCCTGGGCAGATGTCAACAGACTCTAAGAGAACACAAATGGCAGCCCTAGCAGCTATATACAGCAAAACTCTAAATAACCATAGATTGAGAAACCAAAATATTCCATGACAAAACCAAATTTACAAAATAGCTCTCCACAAATCCAGTTCTACAAAGGATAATACATGAAAAACTGCAATTAAAGAAGGGAAAGTAATACCCTAGAAAAAGAAAGAAAGTAATCTTCTTGCAACAAAACCTAAAGAAGATAGCCACATAATTCGACCTCTAACAACAAAAATAACAGGAAACAATTACTATTCCTTAATATCTCTTAACATCAATGGACTCAATCCCCCATTAAAAAGACATAGACTAACAGAAGATATATGTAAACAGGACCCAGCATTTTGCTGCATAAGAAATGCACCTCAGTGATAAAGACAAACACTACCTCAGAGTAAAAGGATGGGAAAATTTTTCCAAGCAAATGATCTGAAGAAACAAGCAGGAATAGACATTCGAGTATCAAATAAAATCAATTTTCAACCAAAAGTTATCAAAAAAGATAAGGAAAAATGCTGCATACTCATCAAATGAAAAATCTACCCAAATGAACTCTGAATTCTGAACATCTATCCTCCAAATGCAAAAGCACCCACATTCATAAAAGAAACTTTACTAAAGGTCAAAGTATACATTGCACCACACACGGTAATAGGACATTTCACCACACCTGTCTCATCAATGGTCAGATCATGGAAACAGAAACTAAACAGACACACCGTGAAACTAACAGAAGTTATTAAACAAATGGATTTAACACACATCTACAGGATTTCATCTTAAAACAAAAGAATATACCTTCTTCTCAGCAAGTCATTGCACCTTCTCCAAAATTGACCATATAATCAGTCACTAAACAGGCCACAATAGATACAAGGATCTTGAAATAATCCCATGCATCCTATCAGATAACCATGGACTAAGGCTGGTCATCAATAACAACAAAAATAACAGAAAGCCCACATATACATGGAAGCTGAACAATGTTCTACTCATTGACAACTTAGTCAAGGAAGAAATAAGGAAAGAAATTAAAAACTTAAATGAAAATGAAGGCACAGCATACCCAAACTTATGAAATACAAAGAAAGCAGTTCTAAGAGGAAAACTCACAGATCTGAGTGCCTCCAAAAAGAAAATGTAGGCAGCATACACTAGCAGCTTGACAGCAGACTTAAAGCTCTAGAACAAAAGAAGCAAATCACTCAAGAGGATTAGAGGCAGGAAATAATCAAACTCAGGGATGAAATCAACCAAGTAGAAACAAAAAGAACCACACAAAGAATCAACAAAACCAGGAGCTGGTACTTTGAGAAAACCAGAGAGATAAACCCTTAGCCGGACTAACCAGAGGTCACAAAGACAATAACCAAATTAACAAAATCAGAAATGGAAAGGGAGAAGCCCGAAGAAATTCAAAAAAATTATCAGATCCTACTACAAATGCTTATACTTAACAATATTCGGAAAATCTGGAGGAAATAGACAATTTTCTAGAGAGATACCAGGTACCAAAGTTAAATCAGAATCAAGCAAACCATCTAAACAATCCTATAATCCCTAAAGAAATAGAAGTCATTAAAAGTCTCCCAACCAAAAAAGAGCCCAGGACCAGATGGGTTTAGTGAAGAATTATATCAGGTCTTCAAAGAAGACCAAATGCCAATACTCTTGAAACCATTCCAAAAAATAAAAACAGAAGGACTTCTAACCAATTTATTCTTTGAAGCCACAACTATGCTTATACCTAAACCAAACAGAAACTCTACAAAGAAAGAGAACTACAGACCAATTTACCTCATGATTATCGATGGAACAATAATAAAATGATCACAAACCAAATCCAAGAACACATCAAACAATCAAACACCATGACCAAGTAGGCTTTATCCCAGGGATGCAAGGATGGTTCAATATACAGATATCCATCAATGCAAACCACTATATAAACAAACTTAAGGGGAAAAAACATGCATTCATTTCTTTGTATGTTGAGAAAGCATTTGAAAAAATTCAATAACCCTTCATGATAAAAGTCTTGAAAAGATCAGGAACTCAAGGCCCAAACCTAAACATAGTAAAAGCAACATACAGCAAAACAGTAGCCAACATCAAACTAAATGGAAAGAAACTTGAAGCCATTCTAGTAATATCAGGGACTAGACAGACTGCCCACTTTCTCTCTACCTATTCAATATGCTACTCAAAGTCCTAGTTAAAGCATTAGACAACAAAAAGATGTCAAAGGGATATAAATTGGACAGGAAGAAGTCACAATATCAATATTTGCAGATGGTATGTTAGTATACTTATGTGACCCCAAAATTCTACAAGATAACTCCTACAGATGATAAACAACTTCAGCAAAGTGGCTGTATATAAAGTTAACTCAAACAAATGAGTAGCCTTCCTCTACTCAAAGGATAAATAGGCTGAGAAAAAATTAGGGAAACGACATCCTTCACAATAGCCACAAATAATATAAAATATCTTGGTGTGACTCTAACCAAGCAAGTAAAAGATATGTTTGACAAGAAAGTCAAGTCTCTGAAGAAAGAAATTGAAGATCTTAGGAGATGGAAAGATCTCCCATGCTCATGGGTTAGCAGGATTAACATAGCAAAAAATGGCCATTTTGCCAAAAGTAAACTAGAGATTCAATGCAATCCCCATCAAAATGCCAACTCAATTCTTCATAGAGTTGGAAAGAGCAATTTGCAAATTCATTTGAAAAACAAAACAAAAAACTAGGAGAGGGAAAACTATTCTCAACAACAAAAGAACTTCTTGGGGAATCACCTTCCCTGACCTCAAGCTATATTACAGAGCAATCATGGTAAAGGCTGTACAGTATTGATACAGAGACAGGCAGGTAGATAAATGGAATAGAACTGAAGACCCAGAAATGAACCCACACACTTATGGTCACTGGATCTTTGACAAAGAAGCTAAAACTATCCCATGAAAAGAGACAGCATTTTCAACAAATGGTGGTGATTCAACTGTAGGTCAGCATATAGAAGAATATAAATTGACCCATTCTTATCTCCTTGTACAAAGCTCAAGTCCAAGTGGATCAAAGACCTCCACATAAAACCAGATACACTGAAACCAATAGAAGAGAAAGTGGGGAAGAACCTCAAACACATAGGCACAGGGGAAATTTTTCTGAAAAGAACACAAATGGCTTATGCTCTAAGATCAATAATCAACGAATGGGACCTCATAAAATTGCCAAGCTTCTGTAAGGCAAAGGACACTCTCAATAGGAGAAAATGGCAACCAACAGATTGGGAAAACATTTTTATCAATCCTACATCCAATAGAGCGCTAATAGCTAATATATATAAAAATTCAAGAAGTTAGACACCAGAGAACAAAATAATCCTATCAAAAATGGGGTAAAGGACTAAACAAAGGTTTCTCAACTGAGGAATACCAAGAATACTGAAAAGCACCTAAAGAAATATTCAACATCTCTAGTCATTGGGGAAATGCAAATTAAAACAACACTGAGATACCTTGTTACACCAGTCAGAATGGCTAAGGTAAAAAACTCAGATGATAGTACATGCTGGTGAAGATGTGCAGAAATAAGAACACTCCTCCATTGTTGGTGGGATCACACCAAGCTGATATAATCACTCTCAAAATCAGTCTGGCATTTCCTCAGAAAATTGGACATAGTACTAAAATGAGGACCCAGCTATACCATTCCTGTGCATACACCCAAAAGATACTCTATCATATAACAAGGACACATGCTCCACTATGTTCATATCAGCCTTATTCATAATAACCAGAAGCTGGAAAGAACCCACATGTCTTTCAACAGAAGGATGGATACAGAAAACGTGGTACATTTACCCAATGGAGTACTACTCAGCTATTAATAAAACGACTACTTAAAATTCTTAGGCAAATGGAACGAACTAGAAAATATCATCTTCAGTGAGGTAACCCAGTCACAAAACAGCACACATGATATGCACTCACTAATAAGTGGATATTAGTCCAAAAGCTTGAAATACCTAAGTACAAATTTACAGATCATATGAAGCCCAAGAAGAAGGAAGATCAAAATGTTGCTGATTCATTTATTCTTAGAAGGGAGAACAAAATGCTCACTAGAGGAAGTGGAGGGGGAAAAATGAAACAGATACTGAAGTAAAGGTTATCCAGAGACTGCCCCACCTGGGGATATATCCCATATGCAGCCACCAGGCCCAGTCACTATTACTGATGCCAAGATGTGCTTGCTGACAGGAGCCAGATATTGGTGTCTCCTGAGAGGATCTGCCAGAGCCCTGATGATACAGATGAGAATGGTTGCAGCTAACTATTGGACTGAACAAGAGGATCCCAATGAAAGAGTTAGAGAAAAACCTAAAGGTATAGAAAGAACAATAATATTAACCAAACAGACCCTACCAGAGCTCTCAGGGACTAAACCACCCACTAATGAGTACACATGGAGGGGCCATGACTCTAGCCACATATGGAGCAGAGGAGAGTATTGTCCAGCATCAATAGGAGGAAAAGTCCTTGGTCCTGTGAAGGTGTGTTTCCCTGATGTAGGGTAATGCCAGGGTATTAAGGTTGGAGTGGGTTGGAGTGGGCACATCCTCATAGAAGCAGGGGATGGGACATAGGGTATGGGAGAGGGGGGGAAGGGATAACATTTGAAATGTAAAATAGCCAAGAAAAATAAAATTAAAAAAGAGATTCAGATATATTTATATATTTATATTTTCCAGCAAGATACATATTTATAAATTCATATTTTAGTGTACTCAGGACTATTTGCATAAACCTTTGGATAGAAAATACAAAGTACAACTGGGAAAAACATTATTTGTTCCCAAATCACCCAAAACTTAGGTGATTCACTACAAGGAAAAATAGCAAGTTTTGTGACAAGCCTAAGGTCCAAAGGAATTGTCTACTTATCCAGATACTGATTACCCCAGTGTTTTTATACAGCAAAGGTAACTGCCTTCATTATCAAAGTACTTTACTAGTAAATCCAAATGTCTTTTGTCTAAAAAGTCTACCATTCATATCAAGAGTTCTGTGGGCCAGACTTCTTGTAAGAATGCAATTTTTAGTATTTTCAGGGTAAATAGAAGAAAAGTAAATTCCCATACCTCAGTGGGAATTTACTGAAGTGGCCAAACGTTATGTATTTTAGACCAATCTAACTGTCAATCACAGTCAGACCCACAGTTTATCAGCCTGTTCATGATGCACAAAAGCAAGTGTCAGGATTTTAATTTGAAAATATTCACGTTTGATTCTCTTGATTGTTTCTAAGGAGGTTCCATTAAGCTACTTTATAAGACTCACATTAAGTGAAACTAAGGCTTCTCTAAGAGCATCATGTTCAGACTGATTTTAGAAGCCAGAATGGATTCCATTGTAATTGTAGTTACTCCTTCCACTTTCTTCCTCTGTAATAAAAGTATCATTTCAAAAGTTAAGAAACTCTACTGTCAACAGTCACTGGAAGTGAAACAAAATGTAACAATTTGATCTTTCAGAAATCATTATTCATATCAAACTATGAAACAAAACAATAGATTTTTTTTAATCTGATGGGTTTGGGATGTAATACTAGCAAATACTGGAGTGGAAGAAAGGAGGCAAAGGCAGAGGGAAAAAATTAAGTGTCCGTGTAAAACAATGATTGTTTACTTAAATGCAAGGGATATTCCTTTGAAGTGAATATTGTTCTAAGTGTTAAGCCAAAACCAAAATTATATGAATGGAAAGAAAGTAAAGGCTTTGAGTCCCAGTGGATTTTTAACATTCCTGTGGAAAGTTTGATAGGCTGTCTTTCTTTGCATAAATAAACTATTGTGGTTTTAAGACATGTGTTGTGTCTTAGTTTATTTAATTCTAAGTAGCAGGAAAAAAGTCACTTGTTGGGTAATAAACAATATATTGGTATTTAAAATGAATACAACAGATCAAGTTTAAATTAAAAAGACACTACCTCGGAATAAAGCCCAGTGGAACCTACCAATGTCATCATGGTTTTAAAAAATATGCAGCTCCTGTGAAAAGCTTTTCAACTAAATTTGACAAGAGAAATGGTCTATGAGTATACATAAACTCAACATAGCTTGATCTGAACACTATTATACACTGTCACTGTTACTCCAGAGGACAGTTGAACATCATTAGCATGGAGATACTTGTAAGTCTAGAGTTCCTAGATCTAATTTGATTCATATTCTAAAGTGTTCCTAATAGTTTTACTAACATAAGTCAAAACAACTATGACAAAACTGAATAAGAAAAAGATATATTACTGATTTCTACTTAAAAGATTTTGATATATCCAACTGTTTAGTCTTCATGTTAGCTCTATATTAGACATTTTAACAAAATCCTAAAAATTGATAGCGAGGTTTCTTTTTTCATTTTACATAAACTAGTCAGTCTTTACCTGAATACAAGTTGATAAATGTGTAAAGATTATGTGTATGTGTATATACAGGAGCAGAATTATCCTTTGGTTCATTATTTATTGAGACTTATTCTACAAGTCATCATGTATATTAAATGGTATAATATTACGCATATTGGTTGCCTAATTGTGAATCTGGTATATGAATAGCAGTTGTTCTATATGAGATAAAATAGAGAAAAAGGTCCTCGATGTGCTAAGTGCAAATGCATGTTCTCATATGTTTACCCATATTTAACTATATATAGTTTTTCTTGTAATATATATCATGTATATCATATATGTTCTGTGTTAGAAGGGAGATATCTGTAACTATAAAATAATATATGAAGACAACAAGATTTAAATTTCAGAAAAATTATGAAAATGGTAATGTGCTTGAGTCCCCAGTAGATTTTAAAAGTTGAACTTACCTTCATGAAATATTCCCCACGTTTATAAAAAAATTTACAATATAAATAATCAATCCTTCATATTCTATATATTTCAGATACAGCCATGAAAAACAATGCAGCATTACCTATATATTATCCTTTCAGCCTTGGTTTTATAATGTGCTATTTTACTCACTTTCATGAGGGAGGATGTTGTATCTTCAAATAGACTATAAAGCCATAATAATCAAAACCATATGGTACAGACAGAAAACAAAGAATGAATAAAACATCATTGTTATACTCACCAGAGTGTAGCTCTAAACCCTCATCAAAGAAGCTTCTCTTTACAGCAAAGGGGAAACATTACAGAAAACCACAACTAGACACAATGCAAAAGCCAATACACAGAAATTTCTGCACCTAGAACTCAAGGAAAATCACAAAATAAGGGAGCTGGAAACCTGAGGACCAGAAAGTGTGCTGTGAGACTGTGTCTCCTAGAAATGGTTGTCTAAAGAAGAGATGAACTACTACAATATCATTATAAATGTGCTAATTCAGAATGTTGAAAGTCTCACTTAATCCCATCCCAAGACAAATAACTAAAAGTACATAGTTATTGCTGAGAGAGGGAAATTTAGCCTCCCAGAGTTGAACTCTGTAATTGGTTGTCAGTGGTTAGCCCTAAAATCAGATACACCCAAACATCAAAAAAATGGACTCAGCACATTGTACTCATATACTTGTGTACATAAACATACACACTGTGTGTGTGCATGGCAATAACATCAAAGAAAAAAGACGCCATTGATTCGAGAGGAAATGGTAAGGAAGAACACATCAACTAGTTATCTAATACCAAATGTTCAGCCCAGTGATGTGCGTGCAAAAACGTATACAAACTGAACAGAGTCTATCTTATAGCTATCAAATGTGATTATGGATGCCAGAAGCTGGGGATGAGAATGGGAGGAAAATGGTAATTACAGAATATCAAATTGAATGTACAAGGAATAAGTTGGAGATCGCTGGTGCAAAGGTGATAACTGTAAGGAAAGCATATCCCATGACACAGGCACATTTGTCTGTCCTGTGCTGCTGTAGAGGAGTACCAGAGGCTGGATAATTCACAAACAATAGAAAGATATTTTGATGTATCTATAAACTGCAAGGCCTGGGGACAAGAAGCTAATAGATCATTGTTGGAGTTAAGATCCTAAGCTCCTGCATTTTCCACTGTGTGGTGGAGACACTATTACTCATATCACAGAAAGATGTGAAAACATTTCTCTCATAACAACTCATGGTAGCACAGAACTGACCCAATGTCTCTCATTATGCATTCCCAATGTTATTGCTTTCACAGTAAAACTTCAAACCCATGAATCTGGAGTTGATATGGTATGTATGATATGACGTGAAGTGATATTCTGGAAATTTGCTAAAAATAAATTTGAACTGTTTTGCCACCAGATTGGTACATGAGATAATGCACATTTTTTAATTTAAAGTTTCCATACAAGAGTAAACTGCACCCTCAACCTCTCCCACAGTTCATCTACAACACCCCTTTCAAATTAATGATCTTGTTTTATAAACTTTTTACATACATACATACATACATACATACATACATACATACATCTCACACACACACACACACACACACACACATACACACCTCAGTCCAATTAGTTTTCATGAAGATCTAGCTAGAGCAATCAGGTAAAAAGGAAAATCAAAGGGATGCAAATAAGAAAAGAGGTGGTTCCTGATTGAAGTTGAGGTGTCACACAGAAAAAATCTCAAAGATTCCACCAAAAGACTTCTAGAAAAGATTAACATTTTTAGCAAAATGGCAGCATGCAAAATTAAATATAAAATTAGTAGCCTTTTTATATATTAATAACAAGCTTCTAAAAGAGCAACATGGAAACACTTTCATTAACAATAGTCTCACAAAATACCCAGGAGTAAGCTAAACAAGGAGATAAAAGACCTCTACAATGAAAAATTTAAATTACTGAAGAAAGAAATTGAAGAAGTCACTAGAAGATAAAAAGATCTCTCATATTCATGTGTTGGAAAACTTAACATTATGAAAATGTTTGTCCTATGAAAAGAATAAAATGGATCCAGTTCAATTCCAATTAAAATCTCACAGCATTCTTCAGAGAAATAGCAAAATATTTTAAACTTCATTTGGAAGCATGAAAGTCTCCAGATACCTATAGTAATCCTGACCAAAAAGAACAATGCTGAACAAGTTGCCACATCAGTTTTAAAGTTAAATTACAGAGGCACTGATATGACACAAAGAAAAGCACACACCAACAACGGGGATGGCAAGGCACAGACGCTCTGAGAGGAGAGGGAACATGTGTAAGTCTTAATTGGAAATGAGGATTGGAGGTTAATACAGAGGAAGACCAACAAGACAGTAATAAGACAATCAGGCTGTGTGAACGAGTCACAGGGAAAGATAGTAGTTTTCAGCTTAAATTAAAATACACCCAATATGTATAGATTTAATTATTAATTATAATAATTTGGGGATACTTTGTTTGAGGAATGATCTATCTATTATGAAGCTCTAGTTGTTCTGAACTCCTTCGGTAGACAAAACCAGCCTCAAATTCAGTGCTGGGATTCAGTGCATGCACCGTCACACTTGCCTTTTATATATAGCTTTAATGCAGTTACTTTATATGGCAAGGTGATGCTTCCTCCAGGACCTATGGACTGCCTCACAGTACCCCAATAGAATCCAGGAGATAGCTTGCCTCATGTTATTAATAATGTGTATCATATTCAGCTTCATTTAGCATTTACCAAATTTGTCTATCAAATTTCAAAACTCGTTACAAAGAATAGTTAAACGTATTTTGTAAATTAAAATAATACATGTTTACTTACATCAAGGGTCTTCTAATCCCACTACACTATGTTACATTAATACAGGGTTTTCAGCAGTCAAACATTTAAAGACCTTGACCTTTGGAAACTGTCCTTAGATTAAGGTAAATAATGAACTAGAGCAATAGAAGATAGTAGGGGAAATAGCAGCCAGCATAAGAGGCCAAAGCCAACAGTAAGTGGTTAGTTTCCACACATGCTGATCAAACGCATCCTTAACTGCAAATTGCATTCTCAGGTGATTTTGCCAGTGTCCACTTCTTGAAATGACTGCTGTTGGTAAAATCCAAGCAGTAGCCACCCTGCAGGAGAATGCGTGAGATGGAACAGCTGCAAGGGTTCACATGCCCCTGTCAATCTCTCTTGTCATTTTTCATCAAAGCCATCTTAGTCCAACAGGCAGCCCTGTGGTATTCTTAGTTCAGGCTACTTAGCTGGCTGATTCACACTGACCTTTCTTTTTATGGCAACCTAGTGACACTGTTCCCTCACCGGGGTCTTCCTCTCCACACGGCCTTTGTCCAACCTTAGTCGGGTCGTCTCAAGAGAAGATTTTTCTTAAATAAAACCGTGTAATAATATTTTACAATAAATGTAGTTTTCTTCTCTTAATTTAAGAGAACTGCTTCTATGTAGTTTATCATTTGTATATGTAAGTTTTTAATGTATGTATATTTATGACAGTTGTTGAATCACTTTTAAGGTATCTGAAATGTTGATGTTTGGAAATGACTGAATTGGGCTGTTTTTCAATATGTAGCCAGCCGAAGCACAGTGAGTTGAACTCCCTTCGTTGGTAAAGTGTATTTCGACCATTTCTTATTTAGTTTTTCTTTTTTAACTGCATACCACAGGAAGCCAAAATTGCAGCAATTTCCAGGGTCAGATGGGGAGAGAAGTTCTGGATGAAATTTAGAGAGAACCACACACTTCCCTTCCCCCAAACTCCTCCACATGTGACCCCTGGAAGAGTCCTTTCACAGAGTATACATATCAGTTAAATGTCGCCTTTGTGGGCAGAACTGGCTGGGGCTAAGTTTAAAGGTGTGTAAAGAGACTGGAAGTTTTTACAGCAATTATCCAAAATTATGTTTTAATTTCCATATACGCATTTGGAATCTTGTGTTATTTTTAGTTTTTGCCATTACTGTTTAAACCAAGCAGCAGGTTAAAACTTTTTTCCTTTCAAATCATATGAAAACCTCATATAACAAAAGTCCAGTGCTATTTCAGACGGCGTAAATACAGACAAGGGGACAGTAGGCTTCCTATTGCTTTTTGGCTGTGCTTCAGTTTGAGGTAAGAATTTTCAAGGAAAAGAAAGAAAGAAAGAAAGAAAGAAAGAAAGAAAGAAAGAAAGAAAGAAGGGAGGGAGGGAGGGAGGGAGGGAAGGAAGGAGCAGGAAGGAAGGAAGGAAGGAAGGAGCAGGAAGGAAGGAAGGAAGGAAGGAGGGAAGGAAGGAAGGAAGGAGCAGGAAGGAAGGAAGGAGCAGGAAGGAAGGAAGGAGCAGGAAGGAAGGAAGGAAAGAAGGAAGGAGCAGGAAGGAAGGAAGGAAGGAAGGAAGGAGCAGGAAGGAAGGAAGGAAGGAAGGAGTAGGAAGGAAGGAGCAGGAAGGAAGGAAGGAGCAGGAAGGAAGGAAGGAAGGAGCAGGAAGGAAGGAGCAGGAAGGAAGGAAGGAAGGAGCAGGAAGGAAGGAGCAGGAAGGAAGGAAGGAAGGAAGGAAGGAAGGAAGGAAGGAAGGAGCAGGAAGGAAGGAAGGAGCAGGAAGGAAGGAAGGAAGGAGCAGGAAGGAAGGAGCAGGAAGGAAGGAAGGAAGGAAGGAGCAGGAAGGAAGGAAGGAACAGGAAGGAAGGAGCAGGAAGGAAGGAAGGAAGGAAGGAAGGAAGGAAGGAAGGAACAGGAAGGAAGGAGCAGGAAGGAAGGAAGGAAGGAAGGGAGGAAGGAAGGAAGGAAGGAAGGAACAGGAAGGAAGGAGCAGGAAGGAAGGCAGGCAGGCAGGCAGGCAGGCAGGCTAAATGTTTTCATTTAGACTTGGATCTCATTGACCCATTATCCAGAAGTTAGATCTAACTACCAGTGATTCGTTTCCACACAGTACTGGAAGTGCTAATGAATGAATACAGAGAGTGCCAGGAAGACACTGGGGGATGAGCAGCTAACCTCCCAGAATGGCAGAAGGAAAACCACTCAGCCCAGAAGCAGTCTTCATCAAATCCCTTCCCTCAGCTCAGAAGTCATTCTTTAAATAGATTGCTTTGGTAAACATGTGCTCAACAATGATTTCTATATCCATAGCTCCAAGCTGAAGAGTAATCTGCCTTATTACCTCCCTGTTGTTTAAGAACAACAATATTTAGTAACAGCTAGGTTTACTGGAGACTGAGAAAGGTTTGTAAACTTATGCTATTGCCATTTTTGGAAATATGAAACAGAATATCAGCTAAAAATTGTTTCATCCAAGTTATTCTTTTTATTTTTTTTCATTTTGAAGAAATTTAACATTCGCCATTCCTCCCCTTCTTTCCTCTAAACCCTCCCATATACTTTATCTGTCTCTCTTTTCCAAATTCATGACTTCTTTATTGTGATTAATTCATAAATGGTTAATACATATATGAGTATATATAAGCATACATATATTCATATATAATATATATATTTCTAAATATAAATTGTTCAGTCCATATGGTAATTGCATTACATTTTCAGCATTGACCATTTGGAACTCTACAATCAATTGCAATGCTCTAAAGCATCTTATATTCTACAGTAAAGCACAATTTAGAAAATAAATTGTGCTATACTTAAGCAAATTGGTTTTGAAGTATAGAATAATTGATTTGTTTATTCATGAAAAGGTCTATTGAATGCTATATGTCGGGTACAGCACTAAACCCTGGGATATTACAATAAAGATGACTGAATCCTGCCATCATATTACAATCTCCAACAAATAATATACAATAAACATAAATAATAATGGGCCTGAAGATAATATTGACTATGTTGAGAAGGCAGACTATGGATGTAGAGATTGATCAGTGCAATGGAGTTAGTGGGCAGGGTAATTTTCCAGGAGTTTCCACAGATGTCTTCTTGCCAGCACTGTAAGAGTACCTCCCAGAGCTTGCTCTCATTTTCACACACTACACAGAACAGTTAAGCGCTCTTCACAAGATCTTCATGAAGAGAACTATAAGTCTGGTGTGGTTTTCAGAATCATGTTAATCATACTGTTGAAGTGAAAAACCTACAAAATAAGTTATATTGACTTAGAATTTTAATCATATTATGTTTTGCAGAATATTAATATTAATAAACTATAATGTTCAGAACACTAAATTTTCATTATCAATGTCCTTTATGGTAAAGTTTAATATTCATGGTACTATTCAAGTAATTATACATATTTTGGGTTATCTAAAGGATATAATGTGAGTTTTAGAATGGGATTTATTTTATCTTATACTTTATGAAAACCCAACCTGTTTCCCTTACTATATCAATCACCTGCTCAACTATACTATATTTTTGTTCAAAGAGTTGAATGTATATGAATGAAAATGTAGATATAATTATTAAACTGAAAAGACCATCCTAATATGCATAGTATATTACCTAAAGTTAATTTCAAAACTTATCAAAACTGCTTGGAATGTTTGTTACATTTGGAGATAATTAACAATCATGATATATTATAACAATTTTTAAAGCTAAAATAAAGAATATTTACCATCTATGACAATAAATTCCACAACTTGTCTTTAGGTTACAGTTCTTTAAAATGTTTTTGAATTAAAAAAACTACCAATTGCCTAAAATTGCATGGAAATTTATGCATATGTGTTCAAATTCATATTCACAAGTTTGTAACTCACTCAAGTTCAATATTGTTTTAATTCAAAATAATTTTGTACCAAAACTCATATAACAAGCTATAGATATAGACACATATTAATTATAGATAACAGAAATATCTATTTTCTAGTCTTTATGAGTACTCTGACTTACTTTGCTAACCTTGTCTGCCCAGCATCTGGATATATACAAAATTAATATTTTGATCCCAGGTTTAATATCAGAAAGTTCCCAAATGATTATATGATTTGAACACCAACTTTAAAGCAAAAATGGCAGCTAGGACAGCAATCTACAAAGTATGTGATCCAAGGATTTCTATAGTATTTGATCTTCTTGACAACACCCTTCTCTATGGGCTCCTTTCCTTTAGTTTCCAGGACAATATCCCTGTGTTCTTTTGAAACCTGCTTTTGTTCTCTTATATTATTACCCTTTCTCAAAGAAGAGCTTAAATGTTGGTGTTTTCATAGGAACCAATATAACACTCAATGGTCTTCATTAACACTGGCTCTCCAAAAATTAAAGATTGTTTCTTGGGTAATTCGAGCTTTTGGGTTAATATCCACTTAACAGTGAATGCATACCATGTGTGTTTTTTTGTGATTGGGTTACCTCACTCAACATGATATTTTCTAGTTCCATCCATGTGCCTATGAATTTCATGAAAATTGTTTTTGATAGCTGAGTAGTATTTCACTGTGTAGATGAACACATTTTCTGTATCCATTCCTCTGCTGAAGGGCATCTGGGTTCTTTCAAGCTTCTGATTGGGTTCCAGCTTATAAATAAGGCTGCTATGAACATAGTGGAGCATGTGTCTTTGTTGTATGTTGGAGCATCATTTGGGTAGATGCCCAGGAGTGGTATAGGTGGGTCCTCAGGTAGCGTAGTGCAATGTCTAGAGCTGAATGCTAGCAGCAAACCATTGAACTGAGAACTGGGTCCCTGTTGGAGGAATTAGAGAAAGGATTGAAGGAGCTGAAGAGGCTTGCTCAATAAGAACAACAATAAGAAGAACCCCCCCCAAAAAAAACAACAATACCAACCAGAGATCCCAGGGATCAAACCACTACCCAAAGAATACACATGGACCGACCCATGACTCCAGCTGCATATGTAACAGAGGATGGCTGTGTTTGGCACCAATGAGAGGAGAAGCCCTTGGTCCTGCCAAGGCTGAAGTCCCCAGTGTAGGGGAATGTCAGGACAGGGAGGTGGGAAGGGGGTGTGTTTGGAGAGGGGAACACCCTTATAGAAAAAGGGGAGGGGATGAGATAGGGGCTTATGGACAGGAAACTGGGAAAGGAATGAACATTTGAAATGCAAATAAAAAATAGCCAATTAAAAAAAGACTGTAAGACAACAGAAAAAAATAAGGAAATTTAGTCTGTTCTCTAGATAGCATATTACATGGCAAATGAAAATTTTCCTACTATCCTTACTGTATCAAAATTTTGTGCAGTTATTCAGAAAAATCAATGTAAAGTGAACATAGTGGAGAAATGGATTTCATGCTTGATAATCTTCTCAAGAACAAATACAATGAAATCTCATTATACACAATTTCAGTTACATCAGATTATATATATAAACAAATAAATATATGTATATTTATTATATATAAAATGTAATCAATTTTAGTAACGTGCTTCATTTCTATCACAACAATATATGTTCTTCATACTTGCTTAATAGTTTTTATTCTACTTATGTATACCAATACTTCAATATAGCAAAATGTTTTAAGTTTTTGAAGTTTCAAAGCTGGTGTCATATCTAAAAGTTCAAATTATCATGCTTTTTTATTAGATTTTTTATTTATATTTCAAATGTTATCCCTTTTCCCAGTTTCCCGTCCATAAATGCCCTATCTCATCCCTCCTTCCCCTCCTTCCCCTCCTTCTGTGAGGGTGTTTCCCCACCCAACCACCCATCTCTTCCTCCCTCCCTGCCCTGACATTCCCCTACAGTGGGGTTTCCAACCTTAGCAGGATCAAGGACTTCTCCTCCCATTGGTGCCCAACAAGGTCATCCTCTGTTACATATGCAGATGGAGTCATGGGTCTGTCCATGTGTACTCTTTGGATGGTGGTTTAGTCCCTGTGAGCTCTGGTTGGTTGCTATTGTTCTTATGGGGTTACAAACCCATTCAACTCCTTCAATCCTTTCCCTAACTCCTGCAATGGGGACCCCATTCTAAGTTCAATGGTTGCCTGCAAGGATTTGCCTCTGTATTTGTCATGCTCTGGCAGAGCCTCTTAGGAAACAGCTATACCAGGGTCCTATCAGCATGCACTTCATGCTTTATGCATTAATTTTGTTTTGTTACATTTTTTTATTTTACAGGTCTCTAATAGAGACAGACTGTTAAATAATTAAGCATGGTAGATAGCATTTGACGAAAGATCAGTAGAGGCCTATCAATAGATACAAGTGTAAGGCATTTCATTAGTTTTAGTAAGTCTTAGAGCTATTGTATTCTGGAAAGAAACTATCAAATTTCTAAATACTGTGATCCATTACAATGTCAAACACACAATATTATTAGGTAAATAGACATATTTTATTTACACTCCACTAAGATTAAATAAGACAACAATAGGGTATTATTTAAACTTGTCTTACTCAGATAAAAGTATAGCTAATTTTATTGTTTTTAATATTTCTGTTTTTAAATTGATAGCTACATATAACAAAATTAAATAGAATTATCTAAATTTGGCCCAGAGAAATGTCCAAGCAAAAAGAGCTACACAGATTCTCCATGTTCTCATTGAACAAATGCTTTTTGAGTGTAAATTCGGTAATGAGTAAATTTCTAGGTACTATAAAAGCAGAAGAGATATATAGCATTTCTGAGGGAATCAGAAAGTAAATCATTGTTATAAGGACCAGGTAAAGTAGCCTAAATCTTCTCTGAAGAGCAGCAGTAGTGGCACAATACGTAGGATGGGAAACAGAGCATCATTGAGCTTGTGAGATTCGAAGCAGTCAGCAGAGCTCCTCATATCTGCCATTACAGAAAATGTCTTCTAAACAAGTATGGGCTTGATGCAAACACTCTGAGGGATAACATGCATGATGTGGTCAAGAAAAATGAAGGGCATCTGAGTTGTCCCAGGGTTCGTTGAGAGAATAATACTGCAGATAACATCAGCTGGGGTGAAGAATGTAGATATATGGAAAAATTCTCAGCTCCTTGCTGAGGACTGATCTTTAACATTTACTATAAATAAAATGGGGAAAGATTTTGGACCATTGAAAGGATATTCTACCAGCCATAGTATAATATATGCCAAGAAAAATTTTGTCTGACTTCTGAGAATAGCACATGTATTATATGATCAGTCTACAAACAAGCATGGATACCAATACCCCAAGATACATGGTGCCCATGGAAGTATTTATTACGCCACAACCAGAAGACACTGGTGCCCATCTTCTTCATTGTCCCATTAGTACTGTGCTGCTCCTTCAGAGTACCCTATGGAGTCAAGCACAGCAGGTTGTTTTATAGAATAATGCTGAAAGAGAACCCACGACTACCCTATTCCACTCTTCTTCCCCTTGGCTGCAATTATTTTTTATTTCAAATTTTAAATAGCATAGACACGTGAAATATTTCCACACAGTTTAGAAACAGAGGAAATAAAATGGCAAAAACCACCACTTTCCTGTAAATCAGGAAAGTGGGCACTTCTACTCTTTTGCTTCAATGCCTATCCTGCTACCCGTGTCTTTGTAGATGGAATATTCCTTCATTTTCTCTATCTTTCTCATCTTGCCCACCTGTCTTCATACTGTCATCAACTTTTTCATCACACAGATGATAAAACAGCAGCCCTGAAAATTACTTTATCCAAAAGTACATAATGGGCCAGAAACTCAGTTGAGTTCAGACTGAATTTTCCAGAACAAGTCACTGCTTGTTCCTCCATACCAAGAATTTTCTCACCCTCTTCTGGGTGGCCATGTTTCACTGTCATCCATATTAAAAACACACACACATTCTGCTGAAATTCCTATGACCTCTTAAAATGAGCCTTACTGTAAGAAGAGTTCTTGGTACACAGAAAGACAAATATTAAGTTGTTGAAGATCACACTAGGATACGATGTTCAAAGGAAGAGGGTAGGTTAGGACAGAAGCAAGAATGACATTTGTAAACTTTAAAGATGCATGCAAAGCCAAGTCTGAAAGTTGTAGAAAGGGAGTCTCTCTCTCTCATCCTCCCTCTGCTTTGTATAAAATTCTATGCTTCAGAAACCTAGAAATGCATCTGGTAGAATTAATATTAATACCAAGTCAGAAGTAGTTTAGCAGAGTATAAAACCCTGGGGTCTACAGCTCAGGCAGACAGATCTGCAGGTAAAGTGTTTGCTGCTTAAATATGCATTTCTACCCCTAACACTGGAAAAACCTAATATGGTAGCAAGTAACTCTAATTCCAGGGTTGGGGAGACAGAGCAAAGAATATCCCTGAATCCTGCTAGCCAATCAGTCTAGCCAGGTTAGATGAGAAGGGAGAGAACCTGTTTCAAGAAATAAAGTGAAGAACAGCTAAGGAATCTTAATCCAACAACAACTTCTGGCTTTCTATAGATATGAACAGACACACAGACACTTAAATACACACACACACACACACACACACACACACACACACACAAAACACTGAGACCTCAAGACAGAAGAAATATAAATTCAAATCTTAGCAAAGGTATCTCACATAATCTATATCATAGAATAATTATACCTTTCTGAGAAATTTTTTGTGAAATTCAAATTACATATATCTCATATATTTGTATGCATGTATATATAGAGAGGTGGAGAGAGCAGATGTATTACATATCAATACTTGAAATACAAATTTCAGAAATTGAAGATACTATTTTTCCAACTAGAGAATTTTGTCTCTTTTAAAATGACCTAGTAATGAGAATTAAGAACATTAACAATATTCAAGGTAGTGAAAAACCTCATGTAGATAAGGTTGAATATATTCAGGGTGGAAAGGGCATAGATAATATGACATATTTAAATAACAAATTGAAAGTGAAGGTATCATCCTTCAAAAACTATACTTTCACTGAATACTTCTATTATACCTGAAGACTGTAAAGAATCTGAAATGTTACTGCATGGCTGGTTGGTTTGCTATGACTTAACACTTCCCTTTCACCTTGACATGACCATGTAAGCTACACACTCACAAACAAGGGCCAGGCTGAGGGAATAACCAGAAAAGCCTCACCTCCTCAGACGAGAAGGGGATGGGAGATGGGGGAAGCATTTTCAAAGAGGGTGACCAATAGTGGGAGCACTTAGCAGCACGTAAATTGAATAAGTAAAGAAAAAATTGAATTAAATTTAAAAATTTCACACACACACACACAACTTGTAAATGTGTGTGTATGCCACTTAATGGTGATATGAAACATTCTTATGACGTTAGGCTTTAGATATGCCTTTAGATTTTTTTTTTTGTTTTAGCATGTGGTCCACGTCAGTTTTAAGTATCAATTATATAAGTGTACTTGCCAGAAGTTTCTGTTAAATGTTGTCAACACCAGATAAAGTTTTTCTGTAAAGAGTTATGCTGTGCACTGTAGGTCATTAGCATGGTCCCTGGCCTTTCCCACTACATGATTACAGCACACACATCCTTCCAACTCAGTCATAACAATTGAAAATGTCCTCACACTTTGCCAAATGTCTCTGGGGGAAGCGCAAAATTATCCCAGATTGAGAACCATTGTTTGGTATTTTTAATAAGGTTAGAAAAAGTCTAAATCCATCATAAACCAATGTTCCTAGGGTAAAACTTGTACTGGCTCAATGGCAGAGACACCCACAGAAACAATTTCAATTGGAATTTTAGCATTCATAAAACCCTTTCTTCCTTCTCAATCCAGACATCAAGCCACACCAGAAGTTAAAGGAAAACATCCTGATTAGATTAGCACCAGCTTCACTGGTGGCCAGCCTTGGCTTCCCAACAGGGTGGAGCAAGCAAAGAAAGTTGCTTGTCTCTTCAGGGACTGCCTCCCTGCCTGCCTGCAAGAGTCTTTATTTGGACAGTAGCCTCAAGGAACCCATCCTTTCTTGGAACCAGGACTGAAGCAAGTTTATTGTTTTCCTTTGTAGAAGCCCAGAGGACAACATGTTTATTGTTCGTTTCCTCCACACAGTATCTGTCTCTCCAGGGTTCATAATGCAGGCTCCAAACATGGTTTGGCAACCACTTGCTCCCAGGCTAAATCTCATGATAGCATTGGTGAATGCCAGGCCTGGCTTGAAGTTTAAAGTTCTCTTGACCAAGTCTCATAACATACATGGCTTAACCAGATGTTGGGAGTTAGTCTCAGAGACCAAATCCTTCTCTAGACTAAAGAGAAAACAGCGTTGACTCTCTGACAGCGCTCGGTGTCCTTGAAGACTCTGACCTCAAACTTAGTGGCATACTACTAGGATTTCTGCACTGGGGGCCTTACAACTCTGAATGCCACCTAGAGACAATGGCTTTTCTGTAATGTAAATGATCTAGAAGCACATGGTGACTGATTGTGGACACTATGTATTGGTGACCCATTAGAAAGTGCCATCTCCACACTTCTCTGAATTCCTTTAAACAATACTTGAGCAAAATATACTTGTATCTCAGAATTTGCACTATTTTTACATGTGAGTAAATTGACAAATATCATATCTATTGAATATCGTCCACACAGTTCATATCTAACCTCCACATCACCAGGAAATCATAAATATGAATGCTATAAATTGAAGATGAGCACGAGCTTTTGTCTCAACCTATCCATGCTTCTAGCCCTATCTAATGTCTGTCCAGTTTCTTAATCTATTTTGACAATGGAATGAGGAGGTCAAATCATAAACATACCCTATGTTTATGCCAAGACTATAGAACCATCATCCAAAATCAATCTGAAGAATGTGAGTCTTTAGGACCATCCCGTGTGTCTGGCCCCAGCCCTCAAAATACCATCTTCAACCAGAATCCAGTTGGCAACTGTGTCTTTCAGACATGCTCATGAAAACACACCTATATATATCCACATATCACATTTCCATGTCCAATGAGGTAAGGATGCATTTTTGTTCCTTAAGTCTCTAGTAACAAACAATGGTGGGCTAAAATATCATCTAGCTTTTCATTCTATCTACAAGTGCTTTCTTAAGAGGTTTTCTGATATCATCACTTCCAATTTTGGTGTTTAAAATCTGCTTGCACATTAAAGCCACCACCCTGCTGGATGCGAGTGAAAATGACATAGACACTTACTGTACTCTTGAACAAGAAGATTGTTAAACTTGTTTTGGTGTCAAAATGTCATCTGTCCTTGAACATGCTTCTTTTTTTTTCTTCTGAAAAGGCATGCTTCTCTTCATCTGTTAAAATTTTTAAATGAATTGCAAACTCTTTTGAAATGCAACCTCTGTGTGATTGACAGTGACAGGCACACATACCTTGAGAGCCCCACTATAATGTTTATCCTTAATAAAAACAAATACCACGGCATCTGAGTAGCCTAGTCAGCCATGCAGTTTTCTACCTGGCATCTTGCAAATTAATCTGGGTGTTTATGCTGTAGATCATTCATGATGAACATATTGCTATAGCAACATGCATTTCTTCCATTTTTCCCTGCTAATTACGCTAGCATCACCATCAGCTACTAAATCTTTGAATTACTAATGAATGTACGTGAAAAGCAATGTCTTGATAACATTCTTTCAATATGTCCTCAGACACAAAGTACAGAAAGGAAAGATGCAGGTAATTTGATTATTTTCAATTTATTGTTAAAATCTTTCAATTAATGTTAATCCTCAGATCAATTTATTGTTAAGAGGCGTCTCTGTAGCTCATGTTTCTAAGAAAAAGAATGTAATGAGCATCTATAAAATCTTTTCCTTCAGTGCTCACAAGGATACCACCTTCATCATTTATATCTATATTAAATTATAATCTGAAAAGGAAACACTATTTAAACCAATAAACTATCACACTTGTATTTATAACTCAACTACCACCACGAACAAGAATTCAGATTGGTTTATATTAAACCAGTTGGTGGAACATCCAATGAAAGACAATAAGAGATTTAGTAAAGCACTTGTATAAAACTCACGTCCATGAAAAACGAACATATATTACTCTAGGAAATTCCTCAAGACACTGTATGCTGAGAATGATCAGAGGCAACTCAAAGGGACATTGATGTTGGGGAAAGCTTTCTCTGGAAAGGTAATCATAGTCCTAGTCAGAATGCTAAGCCAGATGTACTTCCCAGTTCTCTCTGACAGAATTCTTAGTGTACATGTCTAACCACAGTCTGAGTGTTTAGAAGCTCAGAACCTCACATTAATGATGGAAAAATTCCTGAGAAGATTAAAATAGGGTGTAAACTATAATGTTTGCCTATTTAGTACACCTGAGTTCCACAGAAAGACAAAAGAAGAACAAAGATGATGAGAAAGACCGTGGGATTTCCCCAGCAAACAAAACACGTCAATAGAATATATTTGGTCTAATGGCTGATTCAGCCAGACAGTCCAGACACAAGTACTTTTTCTAGGTTTTGCTATTCTAGGTTAAGCAGAAGTGAAACAACTATCAGTAATGTAGAGGAATTGATGTGTTGGGCCTTCACTATACGACCAACTCACCTCAAAAATATTAAGCCAGAATTCTTCCTGTCAAGAGGAAATGCAGAGACAAAGAGTGGAGCAGAAACTGAGGTAAAGTCCATCCAGAGACTGCCCTACCTAGGGATCCATCCCATCTGCTGGCACCAAGATGCCAAGAAATACTTACTGACAGGAGCCCGGTATAGCTGTCCTCTGAGAGGCTCTGCCAGAGACAGACCAATACAGATGTGGATGTACACACCCAAACATTGGACTGAACATGGGAACCCCAATGGGGAAGTTGGGGCAAAGACTATAGGAGCTGAAGGGCTTTGCAACTTCATAGGAAGAAGAACAATGTCAATCAACCAGAACCCTCAACACTCCCTGGATCTAAACCATCGACCAAAGAGTACAAAGGGGGTACCCATGGCTCCATCTGTATTTAGGAGAAGGTTGCCTTCTCTGGCATCACTAATAGGGAAGCCCTTAGGTCCTGTGGAGGTTTGATGACCCAGTATAGGGGAATGCTAGGCTGCTGAGGTGGGTGGGTGGGTAGGTGAGCACCCTCATAGAGGCAGGGAGAGGGAGGAGGGGATAGAAGGCTTGTGGAGGGGAAAATGGGAAGGATGATAACATTTGAAATGTAAATAAATAAAATAACCATCTAAAAAAAGCAATCCAATGTGCTAATTCAAATTTATTTTTTTCTAAGCTTGTGAATTCTGATACAATTCCCTACTTATATATTTTTCCTTGTAAAAATTTGAGTATGCAAAACTATTTGCTATCTTCCAATGTTCATGTGTAGAAATAAAAAGTAGATTCAAATGTAAAATGTGTGTATCTACAATTGTATAATGGCAATCATTAGTGTTTTTATTGTTCTAAACCCACCTGTAAGAAATGCTGAACTTTATCTAGAAAAATGATGTATGACCATTATTTCCATTACTGATGGACAAATGAATCCAAATAGGTTATATACTTATGATTTGCCACGCAGCTTACAAATATATCAGATAGACTTCAAACTCAGACATTTCCTTTGTCATAACCCAAGCTACTTATGACTTTGAAATTCATATGGGCATATTTAAAGGATCCTTTTTATTGGCCGGCTTACAAGGAGGATCTTCAAAAGAAGATAGAGCAGATTTTATTTTTAGCAGATGTCAAATAAGAGCTAAAAATCACTTTATTTATTTATTATTTGACTATTTACTCCTGGATATATTTGTGTATGTGAGAGTGTATGCATATATATATATATATATATATATATATATATATATATATATATACTCATGGATGTCTAAGTCAGAGAACAACTCTTTTTGAATCAGTTCCCACATTTTATCTCATTTTTGAGGTAGGATCTCTTTTCTTTATGCCACCATGCTGAGAAATTTCCTTCAGTCAATTCTAACCTTGCCCTCAACATCATCTTAGCCTGCTAATATTACATGAATGGCCACAATATCTTACCATTTGAGTTTTGGTTTGTTTTGTTGAAATTTTGGGTTTTTTTTTTTTGTTCCAGTTGGCCTTTTTACTAAGCTTTATTACTGAAATAGTCTTAGATTTAAACAATTATAGGTATAACAATGTGTTTCTTTATGCTCCATCCTATTGTTCCTACCATTTATATCTTATATTGTTAGTATGATTCACTTGAACAATTAAAAATTCAGTATTCAGGTAGTACTAACTGATTTGTATTATCAAATAGAAATAAGAGGATGCAAAATTATCAGGGAGACATATGCAGTATCTGGGAGAAGTTGGAGGCAACACAACTGTTTGATATGATCAAACTAAATTATATAAATGCAAAATTCAAATACAAAATAAATAACATAAAAATTTTAAAATAGTATAATTAACTAAAAGTTAATGACTTATTTTAAGAGTCATTTTATATTCAACCAATGAAATGTCAAGGCAGAGGACTGATAGTTACAACCATAGCAAGACTCTTTCCCTCTCTCAAAAGAAGTAAATAGAAGAAATACTTGACGATAAAAATGTATCTAAGCTACATACAACTTCACATATTTAAGGGAGTAAGTGCTCAGGAAGCTACAGAGAGGGACTTGCATGAGCATAGGAGTTCAAGGCTAGAAACTTCATTTCTATAGCTGTGTGTGTGTGTGTGTGTGTGTGTGTGTGTGTGTGTGTGTGTGTGTGTAATTTCTCTTTAGTCATTCAGTGAAGCAATTTTGCAATTAATTTGCATATCATTACATATCATAAGCAATGTAAAGATGTTCTGAAATACATGGAAGGTCATGCAAAGGTTATATGCAGAGTCTATGCTATTTTATATTAGAATTTGAGAATCTGTCCTTCTGAAGACCTGGGAAATAACTATATTTACTTTCTTTGTGATATTCACTCTTGCAGAATGCTAACATACCACACCGTTTGATGTCATCGCTTCTCCCTAGGCTTCTTTTTAACACAGTAACTACAACTAGAAGCTTTCATTATATTTCATATGTTGTGTATAAATACATTATATATTTGCTAAATATTATATCTTGACCAAATCTCTCTAGCCTTCTCTATCCCCAATTTCCCTCCACATCATATCATATTGCCCCCTTGTCCCTCTAGAGAGTTTTAAGTCTGTCTTCATATTTTCTGCTTTCCTTTTATATACACATATATATGCATAATTTTATGTGTATATAAAAGCCAGGTATTAGAATAAGAGAAAGCATGTATTTACCCTTTTTACACTTGTCTATTTTTTAATATGAAATCTCTAGTTATATTCATTTTTTTGTAAGTGGTATAGTTTCATTCATTTTTAAAAATTCTTTCATTTATTTACATTTCAGCCATTGTTTGCAGTCCCTCCTCCTATAGTTCTTCATCCTATTCCTCCTCCTTACTGCCTCTGAGAGGGTGCCCCCTGCCACTGGGGCTTCACGTCTGTAGAGGATTAGGCACATCTTCTTCCACTGAGGCCAGACAAAGTAGTCCTTGCTATATATGTGTTGGGGACCTCCGACAAGCGGCTCCCTGTTGGTGTGTCAGTCTCTTGGAGCACCTGGGGTTAAAGTGAGTCAACACTGTTGGTCTTTCCATAAAACTCCCCTCTCTTTCTGCTTTTTCAATTCAACTGTAGTGGACCCCAACGTCATGTCATTGGTTGAAGGTAGGTATCTGTATCTGTCTTAGTCAGTAGCTTGTAGGGTCTCTCAAAGGACAGCTGTGCTAGGCTCCTGTCTGTAAGGACACCATAACATCACTATCGTGCCAGGCCTTGGTGCCTTCCCATGATATGGATCTCAATTTAAGTTGGTCTCTGGACCACCTTTCTCTTAATCCTTTCTCCATTTTTGTCCCTGTAGCTCTTTTAGACAGGAGCAATTCTGAGTCAGAAATGTTGACCCTGTCCCCATACTTGAGGCCCCATCTATCTACTGAAATTGGTGTCTTCTTTCACTTCCCTCTCCCCATTGCTGGAAATTTTGGGTAAGGTCACCCCCACTGAGTCCTGAGAGTCTATCACCTCCCAGGTTTCTGGTACTTTCTAGAGGGTTCCCATATCCTACCCCTCTGCAATTGCATATTCATTCTCCTGGCCCTCTGGGCTTCCCTGATGTCCCTGACCCCATACTTGATCCTATTCCTCTTTTCCTCTCACTCTCCCCTCTCCCATCCAGATCCTTCCCTCCCTCTGCCTCTTGTGATTATTTTCTTCCCCCTTCTAAGTGGGATCAAATGATCTTCATTTGGGCCTCTCTGCTTGTTAAACTCTTACTATCTGTGGGTTGTAGCCTAGGTATTCTCTACATTTTGGGTACTATCCACTTAGTAGTGAATTAATGCTATGCATGTCCTTTGGCTCTGAGTTGTCTCACTCAGGAAACTTTCTAATTCAATCCATTTGCCTGAAAAATTAATTATGTCCTCATTTTTGATAGCTGAATAGTATTCCATTGCATAAATGAACCACATTTTATTTATCCATTCATACTTCAAAGCAATGGTGATAAAGACTACATGGCATTGGCACAGAAACAGATGGATAGACCAATGCAATAGAATTGAAGACCCAGAAATAAACTCACATACCTAGGGACACTTGATCTTTGACAAAGAAGCCAAGAATATACAGTGGAAAAAAACATTTTCAATAAATGGTGCTGGTCTAATTGGCAGTCTGTACGTAAAAGAATGAATAGGTCCATATTTATCACCTTGCACAAAGCCAAGTCCAAGTGGATTAAGGATTTCATCATTCTCATTCTTCTTAATGGCTGAGAATTTCACTGTCTTTTCCTTTCCTGTTGCTGAACACCTATTGTTGGCTGCTTTTGTTTGTTCTGGAAGTCTGTCCTTTTCAGGTTGGTCCTTGACCTTGGGAGTTTTAAGGAATACTCTTTAGACATTCTGTGAAGTACTTCTTAATGGAATCTGTCTGATTTATTTTCTCGTATTATGCTTAAGTTATAGAGTTGTAAGACTACAGAGTAAAGAATTGTTTTCATTACAGCATACCAGCACTCTATACTAGCATCTGAGATTCACTTTGGATGCTAAACTTGATGTGACAGCTGATTTGCTTTCTACGTTCCTTCACTATGAAAGTATTTTCTTCCATTCCAACCCACAGTCTTTAAAATAATAATATGTGACTTAATTAATTTACTGTTCCTGTTAAGAGACACTATAATCAAGGCAACTTATAAAAGATTCTATTGGAGGCTTGCTTATAGTTTAAGAGGGTAAATCTGGGATCATCATGATGCAAAGTTTGGTAGCAGGAAAGAAGGCCTGACCCTGAAGCAGTGGTGAAAGCTCATGCCTGATCCACAAGCAGGAGTCAGAGACAGATGCAGAAGGGGGAGGGGACAGAGAGAAAGAGGGCAGGGCAGGGGGAGGGGGAGAGAGAGAAAGAGGCAGAGACAGAAACAGAGACACAGAGACAGGGACAGACTGAGAGAGACACAGACACAAACACAGAGAGACAGAGAGACAGAGACTGGGTCTGTTGTGAAACCTCAAAGCCCAACCCCAGTAATTGTCCTACTCCAACAAGGTCATGTCTCCTAATCCTTCCCAAAACAGTTTCACAAACAGATGTTGACCCTATGGAGTTATTCTCACGCAAACTCCCAAACTCTACTCACTTTGTGGGAGTTATTGTCCATCTTTTGTGTGTTCAATTTCTTTTTGTTTGTTTCTTCATTTGTTTCCATATGGACTCACACAATGTAGTATGGGTTAGACTGAAACTCCTTATGTTGCTTAATATGTCACTGAAGTCATAATCAATCCTGCTGCCTCAACTTCCCAAATTTTAAGATTATGGATATACACCATGAAGTCCAGTATCATTCACTGTGCGTGTGTGTGTGTGTGTGTGTGTGTGTGTGTGTGTGTGTGTGTGTGTGTGTGACTGCTTACATTGGTATGAGTTTTTATTTTAATAAATATTTCAGTTATCTATGGAAATTCTATTTATAACATTTTCCACAGATGGAGTATCTTCAGAAACTACATATAAATGATTATTTCTATAGATTTTACATGTGACTGATCAAAAGTATTTTGAAATTATAATATAATTGCATCATTTCTTCCTTTCCTTTCCTTTCTTCAAGCCATCTGTTATACTCTTTCTTGCCCTCTTCCACATCTACGTACTAATTTTTTATTGTTATTGCTTGCATATATGTGTAGGTACACACATATATATTCCTAAACATAACTCGTTCTTTCTGTATAATGTTACTCATATATTTGTTTCCAAACTTGTAAGATCGTATCTGCTAATAATGTCAGGAACTATATCCGTAAGTTTCACCAACATGGTTGCATAATCATGAAATTTATAACTATAACACCAACAGACATGTGGAAACAGACAGGGAAAAACCCTCAGTGCCTAAACCTTACTAAAGAATTATAGACACCTAGAGGATACTGAGAGTGGGAGAAATAATATTTTCTAGGAGCAAATATACTAACTGGGTCCTGACATATTTTAACTATTGCCCAATACTATTTTGGAGGTTAGCTATTTATTACTTTCCCATTCAAACATTTTCATTTGGCTCTTATATCTCATCTATGTAGAGCCATTAAAAGATATATGTGTAAGTGCTTATGCAGTAGAGGTTGCTGAACATCCCCTAACTATTCCAGAACTACAATTACTCTGAAATTCTCATATATATATATATATATATATATATATATATATATATGCTAATCTCTTGCTTTTCTTTTTAATTTGTGATAAATACGGAATGATTTCATGGCTTAAAAGAAAAGCAAATATGCACATAATCAAAAAAATGAATTTTTAAAAAACTTAAAATGTTTAGTGGCGTAGAAATTTCCATTGAGTGATAAATTGCAATTTGTGGCAATAAAGCTTATTATTCTCTTTTAGAGTTGTGATGTGTTTTTGCCAACTACCAAGTCAGAATGAAAACCAGGCAAAGCCTAAAGGATGAACACAAGAGCCATGTTGTATAACTTGAAAATGTTTTTTTTTAAAGGGCATGCTAAGAAACATTGCCAAATAGCAAAAAAGCATTTTAAATAATTACCAGTATAATAATTCCATCCTAAGAACTTTGAACATCCTTAACAGATGTGCTCATATTACATTAAAGACTCTAAAACTCATGGATTTGGAATTGGGATTATGATGCGAAGACGAGTTTTACAAACCTAATCAACAGATGTCTCGTCAACTGTTGCCTAAAAGCAGCTAAACAGAGCTACAACAATACAGGAAACTCAAGAAGGATGACCAAAATGTGAATGCTTCACTCCTTCTTTAAAAGGGGAGCAAGAAGGGCTGGGGATTTAGTTCAGTGGTAGAGCGCTTACCTAGGAAGCGCAAGGCCCTGGGTTCGGTCCCCAGCTCCGAAAAAAAGAACCAAAAAAAAAAAAAGGGGGGGGGGAGCAAGAATACCCTTGGGAGGGGATAGGGAGGCAAAGTTTAGAACAGAGGCTGAAGGAACGCCCATTCAGAGCCTGCCGCACATGTAGCCCATACATATACAGCCACCAAACTAGATAAGATGGATGAAGCAAAGAAGTGGAGTCTGACAAGAACTGGATGTAGATCTCTCCTGAGAGACACAGCCAGAATACAACAAATACATAGACAAATGCCAGCAGCAAATCCCTGAACTGAGAACAGGACTCCTGTTGAAGGAATCAGAGAAAGGACTGAAAGAGCTGAAGGGGCTCTAGACCCCATATGTACAACAATGTCAACCAACCAGAGCTTCCAGGGACTAAACCACTACCCAAAGACTATACATGGACTGACCCTGGGCTCCAACCTCATAGGTAGCAGTGAACAGCCTAGTAAGGGCACCAGTGGAAGGGGAAGCCCTTAGTCCTGCCAAGACTGAACCCCCAGTGAACGGGATTGTTGGGGGGAGGGCAGTAATGGCGGGGAGGATGGGGAAAGGAACACCCATACAGAAGGGGAAGTGGAGGGGTAGGGGGTGTTGGCCTGGAAATCGGGAAAGGGAATTACCATTGAAATGTAAATAAGAAATGCCCAATTTAATAAAGATGAAGGAAAAAATAGAGATATGTAATTTATAACACGGCTGAGGATATAAAAGCCGTAGATGTGTTGATCTAAGAAACATTTTTGAGTGTCTAAGGTATTTTAAAAATGATACAAATTACTAAGTTTGCAGGGTCTAAAATGATGTTTTCAGATAAATGCATGTTTATTTTGGAGAATGTAAAAAAAGCAAATGGATAGAAAAGTGACTTAGTGTATGTGAAGCAAATAAAAAATTGCTTCCAAATCATTTCCTTTGGTATGTTACTATTGTAACAAGACCCTAAATGTTCAAAATTTTAACATTAGTCTATAGAGTTCTTTTTATTTAATTTTTATTGGATATTTTTTATTTATATTTCAAATGTTATGCCCTTTCCCAGTTTCCAGGCCATAAACCCCCATCACATCCCTCTCCCCTTCTTCTATAAGGGTGTTCCCTTCCCCAAACATCCCCCATTCCAGGCCCCCCTGATATTCCCCTACACTGGGGGATTCAGCCTTGGCAGGACCAAGGGCATCTCCTCCCATTGGAGCCCAACAAGGCCGTCCTCTGCTGCATATTCAACTGGAGCCATGAATCTGTATTTGTGTAGTCTTTGGGTAGTGGTTTAATCCCTGGGAGCTCTGGTTTGTTGGTGTTGGTGTTCTTATGGGGTTGCAAGCCCCTTCAGCTCTTTCAATGCTTTCTCTAATTAGTCCAACGGGACCCTATTCTCGGTACAATAGTTTACTGCTAGCATTCCCCTCTGTATCTGACATGCTCTGGCAGAGTCTCTCAGGAGACAGCTATGTCAGGCTCCTGTCAGCATGCACTACTAGGCTTCACCTAGTTTTGGTATATATATATATATATATATATATATATATATCCTGTATCCCTAGGGAGGACAGTCTCTGCTCCAAACTTTGTCTCCATATAACTTCCTATGAATATTTTTGTTCCCCCTTTTAAGAAGGACTGAAGCATTCACTCATTGGTTGTCCTTCCTTTTGAGCTTCATGTGGTCTGTGGATTGTCCCTTGGGTAATTCAAGCTATTGGGCTAATATCCACTTATCAGTGAATGCATATCATTTGTGGGTTTATTTGTGATTGAGTTACCTCACTCCGGATGATACTTTCTAGTTACATCCATTTGCCTATGGATTTCATGAAGTCATTGTTTTTGATAGCTGAGTAGTATTCCATTGTGTAGATGTACCACATTTTCTGTATCGATTCATCTGATGGAGGGGATCTGGGTTGATTCCAGCTCCTGGCTATTATAAAAAAGGCTGCAATGAGCATAGTGAAGCATTTGTCCTTCTTATATGTTGGAGCATGATTTGAGTAAATGCCCAAGATAGGTATAGCTGGGTCCTCAGTGCAATGTCCAATTTTCTGAGGAACCTCCACACTGAGGAATTTCCAGAGTGGTTGTACCAGTCTGCAATCCCACCAACAATGGAGGAGTGTTCCTCTTTCTCCACATCCTTGCTAGCATCTGTTGTCATCTGAGTTTTTGATCTTAGCCATTCTGACTGGTGTGAGGTAGAATCTCAGGGTTATTTTGATTTGCATTTCCCCGATGACTAAGGATGTTGAACATTTCTTTAGGTACTTTAAGACATTTGCTATTCCTCATCTAAGAATTTTTTGTTTAGCTCTGTACCACATTTTTAATAGTGTTATTTGATTCTCAGGAGTCTAACTTCTTGAGTTCTTTATATATTTGGGATATTAGCCCTCTATCTGATGTAGGATTGGTAAAGAATTTTTCCCAATCTGTTGGTTGCGATTTTGTCCTAATGACAATGTCTTTGACTTACAAAAGCTTTGAAGTTTTTATGAGGTCCCATTTGTCAATTCTTGATCTTAGAGCATAAGCCACTGGTGTTTTGTTCAAGAAATTTTCCCCAGTGCCCATGTGCTCGAGATTCTTCCCCACTTTTTCTTCTATTAGTTTGAGTGTTTTTGGTTTTTTGTAGAGGTGTTTGATCCACTTGAACTTGAGCTTTGAATAGAACAATAAAAATGGGTCAATTTGCATTCTTCTACATGCTGACCTCCAGTTGAACCATCACCATTTATTGAAAATGCTATCTTTTTCCATTGAATGATTTTAGCTCCTTTGTCAAAGATCAAGTGGCCATAGTTGTGTGGGTTCATTTCTGGGTCTTCAATTCTATTCCACTGATTTACTTGTCTATATCTGTACTATCCAAAGAGTACACATGGACAGACCCATGACTCTATCTGCATATGTAACAGAGGATGGCCTTGCTGGGCACCAATGGGAGGAGAAGCCCTTGATCCTGCTAAGGCTGGAAACCCCACTGGAGGGGAATGTCAGGGCGGGGAGGAAGGAAGGGGTGGGTGGTTGGGTGGGGAAACACCCTCACAGAAGGAGGGGAAGGAGGGGAAGGAGGGATGAGATAGGGCATTTATGGACGGGAAACTGGGAAAAGGGATAACATTTGAAATATAAATAAAAAATCTAATAAAAAAGCATGATAATTTGAACTTTTAGATATGACACCAGCTTTGAAACTTCAAAAACTTAAAACATTTTGCTATATTGAAGTATTGGTATACATAAGTAGAGTAAAAACTATCAAGCAAGTATGAAGAAAATATATTGTTGTGATAGAAATGAAGCATGTTACTAAAATTGATTACATTTTATATATATAATATATATAATCTGATTTTTATCACTATTGCTCTTTAATATTGCTTAAGGTCAGAGATGGTGATTCCCCCCAGAAGTTCTTTTCTTGTTGAGCAGAGTTTTCACAGTCCTGTTTTTTTGTTTTTGTTTTTGTTATTCCAAATGAATTTGCAAATTGCTATTTCTGACTCTATGAAGAACTGAGTTAAAATTTTGATGAAGATAGCATTGCATGTGTAGATTGTTTTTGGCAAAATGGCCATTTTTACTATATTAATCCTGCCAATCCATGAGCATGGGAGGGCTTCCATCTTCTCAGATCTTCTTGGATTTCTTTCTTAAGAGACTTGAAGTTGCCATAAAGATTTTTCACTTGCTTGGTTAGAGGCACACTAAGGTATTTTATGTTATTTGTGACTATTGTAAAGGGTGGCATTTCCCTAATTTCTTTCTCAGCCTGTTTACCTTTTGAGTAGAGGAAGGCTACTCATTTGTTTGAGTTAATTTTATATCCAGCCACTTTGCTGAAGTAGTTCTCTGGTGGAACTTTTGGGGTCAATAAAGTATACTATCATATCATCTGCAAATAGTGATATTTTGACTTCTTTTTTCCAATTCGTATCCCTTTGAACTTCTTTTGTTTTCTGATTGCTCTGGCTAGGACTTTGAGTACTATATTGAATAAGTAGGAACAGAGTGGTCAATCTTGTCTAGTCCCTGATTTTAGTGGGATTGCTTCAAGTTTCTCTCCATTTAGTTTGATGTTAGCTACTCGT
Source organism: Rattus norvegicus (assembly GCF_021556685.1). Classification (NCBI taxonomy): domain Eukaryota; kingdom Metazoa; phylum Chordata; class Mammalia; order Rodentia; family Muridae; genus Rattus; species Rattus norvegicus. Next base: position 15,365,928 of record NC_141535.1, read on the forward strand.
TTGCTGTATTTTGCTTTTATTATGTTTAGATATGGCCCTTGAATTCCTGATCTTTCCAGGACTTTTATCATGAAGAAGTGTTGAATTTTGTCAAATGCTTTCTCAGCATCTAATGAAATGATCATGTGGTTCTTACTTGTGAGTTTGTTTATATAGTGGATTACGTTGATGGGTTTCCGCATATTGAACCATCCCTGCATTCCTGGGATGAAGCCTATTTGGTCATGATGGATGATGGTTTTGATGTGTTCTTGGATTCAGTTTTCAAGAATTTTATTGAGTATTTTTACATCAATATTCATAAGGGAAACTGGTCTGAAGTTCTCTTTCTTTGTTGGGTCTTTGTGTGGTTTAGGTATAAGAGTAATTGTGGCTTCATAGAAGGAATTTGGTAGTGTTCTGTCTAATTTTATTTTGTGGAATAGTTTGGACAGAATGGGTATAAGGTCTTCTATGAAGGTCTGATAGAATTCTTCACTAAACCCATCTGGTCCTGGGCTCTTTTTAGTTGGGAGACCTTTAATAACTGCTTCTACTTCTTTAGGAGTTTTGGGGTGGTTTAGACAGTTTATTTGTTCCTGATTTAACTTTGGTACCTGGTATCTGTCTAGAAAATTGTTCATTTCCTCCACATTTTACAGTTTTGTTGAATATAGGCTTTCATAGTAGGATCTGTTGATTTTTTTTAATTTCCTCAGATTCTGGTTTTTATGTCTTCCTTTTCATTTCTGGTTTTATTAATTTGGATACTCTCTCTGTGCCCTCTGGCTAGACTGGCTAAGGGTTTATCTATTTTCTTGATTTTCTCAAAGAACTACCTTCTGGTTTTGTTGTTTCTTTGTGTAGTCCTTTTGGTTTCTACTTGGTGTTTCAGACCTGAGTTTGATTATTTCCTGCCTTCTACTCCTCTTGACTGTATTTGCTTCTTTTTGTTCTAGAGTTTTAGGTGTGCTGTCAAGTTGCTAATATATGCTAGCTCCAGTTTCTTTTTGGAGGGACTAGGAGCTATGAATTTTCCTCTTAGCACTCCTTTAATTGTATCCCACAAGTTTGGGTATATTGTGCCTTCATTTTCATTAAATTCTTAAAAGTCTTTAATTGCTTTATTTCTTCCTTGACCAAGTAGTCATTGAGTAGAGTGTTGTTTAACTTCCATGTACATGTGGGCTTTCTTTTGCTATTGTTGTTATTGAAGACCAGCCTTAGTAAGTGGTGATCTGATAGGATGCATGGGATTATTTCAGTCTTCTTGTATCTGTTGAGGCCTGTTTTATGACTGATTATATGATCAGTTTTGGAGAAGGTACCATGAGGTGCTGAGAAGAAGGTATATTCTTTTGTTTTAGGATAAAATATTCTATAAATATCTGTTAGATTTATTTGATTCATGACTTATGTTAGTTTTTCTAGGTCTCTGTTTAATTTTTTTCCATGATCTGTCCATTGATGAGAATAAGGTGTTGAAATCTCCTCCTATTTTTGTGTGTGGTACAATATGTGCTTTGAACTTTACTAAGATTTCTTTTATGAAGGTAGGTGACATTGCATTTGGTGCATAGATATTCAGCATGAAGAGGTCATCTAGGTGGATTTTTCCTTTGATGAATATGAGGTGTCCTTCCTTACCTTTTTTGATAAGTTTTGGTTGAAAGTTGATTTTATTTGGTATTAGAATGGCTACTTCTGCTTTTTTCTGGAGATCATTTGCTGAAAAGTTGTTTTCCAGCTGTTTACTCTCAGGTAATGTGTGTCTTGTCTCTGTGGTTTTTCCTGTACGCAGCAAACTTCTGGTTCCTCTTCATGGATCCAGTCTGTTAGTCTATGTTTTTTATTGGTGGATTGAGTTCACTGATGTTAAGATATATTAAGGAATAGTGATTGTTGTTTCTGGCTATTTTTGTTGTTAGAGGTGAAATTATGTTTGTGTGGCCCTCTTCTTTTGGGTTCATTGCAAGGAGATTACTTTCTTGCTTTTTCTAGGCTGTAGTTTCCCTCCTTGTATTGGAGTTTTCCTTCTATTATCCTTTGTAGTGCTGGATTTGTAGAACTATATTGCGTAAATTTGGTTTTGCCATGGAATATCTTGGTTTCTCCATCTATGTTAATTGGGAGTTTTGCTGGATACAGTAACCTGGGCTGGCATTTGTGTTCTCTTAGGGTCTGTATGACATTTCCCCAGGATCTTCTGGCTTTCATAGTCCCTGGTAAGAAGTCTGGTACAATTCTGGTAGGTCAGCCTTTATATGTTACTTGACTTTTTTCCCTTACTGCTTTTAATGCTCTTTCTTTGTTTTGTGCATTTGGTGTTTTGAATATTATTTGGTTGGAGGAACTTCTTTTCTGGTCCAATCTATTTGGAGTTCTCTAGGTTTCATGTATGTTTATGGGCATCTCTTTCTTTAGGTTAGGAAGTTTTCTTCTATAATTTTGTTGAAGATATCTACTGGCCCTTTAAGTTGGGGTTTTTCACTTTCTTCTATACCTATTATCATTAGGTTTGGTCTTCTCAATGTGTCCTGCATTTCCTGGATGTTTTGGGTTAGGAGCTTTTTGCATTTTTCATTACGATTGATGGGTGTGTTGATGTGTTCTAAGGTATCTTCTGCCCCTGAGATTCTCCAAGGTATGTGTGACACTACTGTAGCCTAAGGCTTATTTGCCATGCTTGTCTTATTGTAATCCATATGCATAATAGCTAGACAAAGTCATTGGTTTCCTCCTTTTTTCTAAGTTAGGGTTAGCAAGTTAGTCCTCATGGACAAAGTGTTTGGGTCCAATACAGACTGTTGTGGTGACAAAACATTGGAAACATTTACTCTTTGAGACAATATAGTTACATGAGAGAGGAGAGCTTCAGCGGGCAGAACAAAAGGTAGCAGCCCACCTTCCCTCCACAGTCAGGACATAAACAACAAGCCCATGCTTGGTTCTATATATTCCTTTATTTCAGTCCAGGATGTAGGCCATGGAACCAACTACATTGAGCACTGGTCTTTATCACTACTAATTTAAAGTAGATAACCCCTTACAGTTCTGCCCTTTTCAGTGCTTCTAAATTCTATTAACTTATCTAAACTTAATAATAAAATTTTAAATAAACTGTTCCATTTTCAAAAAGTTTCCATCAAGTTAAATAGTTTCTACTCATCTTTAAACCCAGATGTAATGGTCATTCTTGGGAAATCCTTCCTCCATGTTCTTGACAAGGAAGTCATGAGCATAATTTCTTTCCATCTGAACAGAACTTGTAATTTTGCTTTTTTGTTATTTATTTTGTTAATTTCCATCTTTCCCACTAAACTTACTGTTATACAACTAGGGCAGCACCTGGGAAGCTTTTCTTTAATATTTGAGATGAGTACTTGTTATTCTTGCATGCTAAGGTTAAACCCCAAATGTGATGTATCACAAGTAGACTATTGTGTTGAGAGAAGCCTTATGAGAGTTAGATGAAAGATCCTAAGTTATATCCAAACTTCTAAGCCATGGAGAATATCACATATTGGATGTGTTATTTTAGCAATTAATTTTTATAAATGTAGTAGAAAACAAAAATAATCAATTTTATGCTTAAAGTAAATATGAAATAACATTTATTTTAAATATTTTTTAATATTTCTGTCACCACTAACTTCATCTGTATGAAAACGTTTTACTATAATTTTAAAATATGGGTTCATCAAACATGCTCCTTCAACAAGATTAGTTTTTTATTTGTTGCTCTCTGTGTGTTTTAAAAAAATCTGTCTTGATAGAAATGTTCAGAAGACTCCAGTGGAGACTTGCAATGATTAACAATCATAACATTCAATAATTGGAACTGTGGCCATGAAATTCATCACAAATAGCTGAAATTAGGAAAGAGAAGTATGCGCCAGCTGGACAGCGGAGCATGCACACACTTTTTTGCCTGGGATTTTTTTCCAGATTCTCCTATGCTGCCTTCAAAATGCAGAGAGCTTGATGATTGAAGGGTGAATGCTATTGTATAACACTTAAGGGCAATATCTCAACATTTCATTCAGTTCTTCCATTGTTTTCATTAAATTTAACTTTATGATGTATGTGCATGCAGCTTGTGAAAGGAAAAGCTGCCACGAGGAGCCCTACTTGACCCATCCATTGGTCTGGGCAAAAAGAAAAAGTAATGGAAGAATATTCGGAAGAATTTATTTCAATTTCACTTTTTAAAATGTAGAATAATAAAAATGTGTTTGACATCCTTAGCAATTAGAGAGATAACAGTTAGCGATGTGGTGATTTAATGTTACCCCAGTCAGAATTTCCAAGATCAACCAGATCACTGCTAACAAATACCGTGTGGACATGGGGAGGCCCATTCCGCTGGATGTGGACTGCAAACTGAAACAGTCACTGTGGAAATAAGGAAGGAGAATTTTCAGAAGGCAACCAAATGACCTGACTTACCCATATTACTCTTAACATGAGAACAAAGCATTCAACATCCTCACATCCCACAGACTCTTGCTCAACAATGTTCATTATTACTCTACTCACAATGGCTTAGAAATTGAAGCAGTGTAAATATCTTTAAACTATGAATGAGTGATAAAAGTATGGTGCATAGATATCATGGAATACTACTCAGATGTAAAAAATAAGATTTGCAGTTAAATAGATGGAAGTAGATAATAGCTTACTGAATGGGGAAACCCAGAACCAGGAAGAAAAGTGCTGTGTGGTTTCTTTTATTTGTGGATGCCAGCTCTAAAGCTTTAGATGAGAGTGAATAACTTAGAGTGACCGTGGGCACCAGGAAGTGAACAGGAACACAGTGCAATGGCGTGTGGAGGAGTAGGGATGGGACCAGGGCCCCATAGAAGGACAAAGTAGGACATAGTTGCTATAAAGAGGGAAATGAAAAGGTTCACTAGGGAATCTTACCTGGGAAGACAGACCAATACAGTGGAAGGAAAAAACCATTGGGAATTATGTTATTGTTTCTTAAAATTACGTATTTATACATATGTAGTTAAAGACATGGTATATGTATATATACATTATATGTATATAAATGTTCATATTATATAGTTTATTGCAGTTATGTCACTTGGGGCAATAATGCCCCCCAAGACATAGAGTTTCTAGCAAAAGATTCATTTCTCCTGGAAAACTTTTTGTTGGTCAGAGTAACCCTAGAGGCCTCCCCTTGAAAATACAGACTATTGCTATTATCCTTGATGTCTTGCAGGCAAAGTTCGTATGACCCTATCACTAAAGACACTAAATGCTTTTCATAAAAGATTTGGAGGAATCAGTCTGAACCTGGAGTCTTCCTCATTGAGAACTAGCCCTTAGAATATTCAAAGGAGGTATGAATCAATCTCTCTAGGGAGCAAAGGATCAATAGTCCTATCCAGTTGTAATGCCAACTAATCAAAGCAATGACCAGCAGGACAAGATACACAGAAAGTTATGATAGTGGCCCTTACATCCTGGAAACAACCACCAGCCACACACTGCACTTAAGATATGGCTCAATAGAGTGGAGTTCATGCCTGGTACTGTAAAACAAGCCAACTACCCATGGCTGGTGAGGTCATGAACCCTAAAATAGAACCAACTACTGCCGCTTTTTTAAACTAGTATAATTTCTAATTATATTCTAAGCATTTATCCTCATATACATAGACACATGTTGCTCTCACCCAGCATCCCAAAGTTTCTTTTGCAACAGATCAAGATCATTACAGGAACACATAACTGCTCAGTGGAGATAAACTGTCTAAGAGATGCTCAGCTGACTCCAAATTAGCACTTTTGCAGAGCTCTCTATGCTATGACAACTGGCACCTGTTGTGTGAGTGCAAGTCAGTATTTTAAGGGTGTGACCCCTGGTAATTCACCTGCTCCAGGGGAAGTCTACTCTCCCAAGAGTGCAAGCAATCTCATAAAAAGAGTCATCTACTGAGGAAAGAAAACATATTGCAAATATCTACATAGAAACAAATGAACTATTATTTTCTTTTACTGATTGCACAACACAAATTTTCTCTTCCAGTGTGGCCAAAACTTCTCATAAGAGGGGAAAAATCAATTACAAGGCAGAATTTCTTTCGTCCTCTTTCTCCTCCTCCTCTTCCTTCTTCATGAAATTCGTAAAAGAAAATTGCTTTCAAGTTGCAGATAAGAATGATATTATACTTAGTTAAAAGTCCTGATACTAGGATTTATTGTACAAGTATTAACAAATCCTTAATTATATCCATGTCTAAGAGGAGTTCAACTATATTATTCCAGTCATTCAGTACCTTATGTATATAATATTTATTTGATTTAATTAGGCCTCCAACATAATCAATCCAGAAAAGACTAACTTTCTTGCATACTCAGGGAGTATCTTAGAAAGTGTCGCTCTTGATGTATGAACTGCCAGTGTCCGAAAGGTCCCTATCCATGTAATAGGTATAATAGTTATGACTGTGTGCTTAAAGTTCACTCATGCCCACTCGGTCCCTTCAGTGGCTGGAGACCTGATCCAGAGAGATCTCTAACAAACACTAAATGACAATACTCACATGCTGAATTTTTTTTGAGGTAAAAAACTCTTAACACACCCTAGAAAACAATTGAAGTATTTCTATATTCCCTTCCTAGAAAACTGGAAATGTGAAACTCAGCTATTAGTTCCTTCTTTGAATCCAACTATGGTTTATTCGAACCAAGATTTTTATTGTTCTGCTTTTGGCTGAATTTGAGCCACTTGCCTCAAATTTGCTTTTACCATATAAACAAATATAATTATTGAAATATTTAAATATGAATAAAATCTCATAGTCCCTTTTAATCAAAAAGCACAATGGGCACCTGATTTAGAAACTGCCTGAATTGTGCCCTCTAAAATGTGATCTGAATTTACAAGAGACAAAGCTCATGGCAGGACAGCTCTCCTGAAAACATTTGGCTGTGGCTTTGCTTAGGAGAAGAAGAGTTTAAAGAGCACAGGGAGGAATCAGAGGCTCTCACGTGTACAAATGAGCAGCTATAACCTTGGGTAAAGTACTACCCCCACCCCAGTAAAGGTTTACTTTTCAGTAAACTGCACATATAGCTTTGTTATTTCTTTTTGAAAATGTACAGGAGACATCAAACTACTTTAAAAGGAGAGTGGCATCTTTATTTGTTTCTTATTGTCATTCCTGTTGAAAGCCAGTAGAACTGATCTTGTCTTGCTAAAGAATTGTTCTCTCTACTGGAAAACGCATTATTGTAATGCAGATTCTCTACTTATTTTTTGCATGTATTGGTGGGTCCTGGGTATTGAACATAGGTCCTTAGGCTTGGCATGGGGCTCGGTTACACTCTGAAAGATCTTATCAACTTCTCTAGGCCCTTTTCTCCCTATATGTGTTACGTTCGGATCTCAAAACATCTTGAGTAACAAAACAGTAAATGGTTGGAATGGCTTCTTGAAAGTAAACCATCACATCATTACAAATTTTGGTTGTTTCGTATCAGTGCTGACAAGGATTCCTCTAAAAATGGAAATTGCTATGCCACAGTTATTTCACCTTGAAGATTTTTGAATTAAGAATTAATGGGATCTAAAAAGAAAGATTCTGCAGACCGCATTGGACTCTGAATTTAACACTATGGCCCAGGCCACTACAAAACACTGTCTTCTTCTCCATGGAAGAAGAAACATAAAACCCATGCGTTAGATAAGTTCCCATCACACATTGAATGAGCTAAGTGATGGAACTCTGTGTTTGAAATCTGACAAATGAAGGTAGTTATTAAACAGCATATATACCAAATAAAATTCACTAGATTTGAAGGACAACTTCACAAGCAATTTTTATAGTTCTTTATTTCCAAATACTTGTCAATGAAAAGGGGAAGAGGCAAGAAGGAAAAAATGAATTAAAAAAAAGGAGGTTCACACATTGCCTACAAGAGATCTGAAAAACACTAGAAAAGCAAGCTCTTTCTCTTCCTTAATGTATGTTCTATACAGAATGTATGATATATGATACTAATGAAAGAAAACAATTGTATTATATTTAAAGTATACTTCATTATTATCTGTTTAAAAGCATTGTTGTTAATTAATTAGTTCATTCATTCATTCAAGACAGGTTACATTATATAGACTAGGACTACCTCAACTTTTGATCCCCTTCCACAGCCTTCCAAATTCTGGAATTAAAAAGCTTGAACCAACATACAATAAAACAATCAAGTATGTTCTTGTATAAGTCTCAGAACTTTTATAATGACTCAGAAAATGTTTCAATGATTATATCCTTCCACCAACTTAAGTTTAAACTGTGCCTTCCAAGCTCTGGTCAGCAGCCTCACTAAACTTCATTTTCTTAAGATTGCTTAAATATATTCCTGTTACCAGGATTTTTTTCAGGATTTTCTTTTTCTTTTATCTATCTATCTATCTATCTATCTATCTATCTATCTATCTATCTATCTATCTATTTTTATTTTTACACTCTAGGTTTTATTCCCCCCTCTGTTCCCTGAGAGTTCCACATTCCATACGTCCTCCCTGTCCCCGTGTCTCCACTATGTTGTCTCCACTACACATCCCACCAGACCTCTAAACTTCCCAGGGCCTGCAGTCACTAGAGGGTTAGGTAGATCTTCTCTGACTGAACCCAGACCCAGGAGTTCTCTCCTGCATATGTGTTGGAGGTCTCATCTCAGCTGGTGTATGCTGCCTGGTAGGTGATCCAGTGTGTAAGAGATCTCAGGGGTTTTCTTTAGGCTCTTCAACTTTTTCATCCCTGCATTTCTTTCAGAAGGAAGAATTATGGGTCAGAGCTTTGGTTGTGTCCTTACTTGATGGTCTGTCTTTCTGATAGAGGTGGAACTTCAATAATTTCCCTCTCTCCACTGTATGGCCTTTCATCTAGGGACCCCCTTCTTTGAGTCCTGAGAGTCTCCCACTTCCCAGGTCTCTCGTACATTCTAGAGGATCCTTCCAACCTCCTTCCTCCTGAGGTCACCTGTTTCCATTCTTTCGGCTGGCTCTCAATGCTTCAGCATTTCCCCCCAACCCCTACCCAATACCAGATCATGTTCCCCTCATCATCATCCTTTCCCACCCATGTACCTCCTTCCCTCCCCCCCTTGTGATTGATTTTTTTTCTCCTTTCAAAGTGGAACTGAGGTATCCTAACTCAGTCCCTTCAGCTTGTCGACTGTTTTGAATTCGGTGGACTATATATTGGGTATTCTGTAAAATTTTTGGCTAATATCCACTTATTAGTGAGGTATTATCCATACCATGCATGTCCTTTTGGGTCTGAGCTACCTCATTCAGGATGACATTTTCTAGTTCCATCCATTTGCCTGCAAAACTCAGGATGTCCTCATTCTTAATAGCTGAGTAGTATTCCATTGTGTAAATGAACCACATTTTCTGTATCCATTCATTTGTCATGGGACATCTGGGTCGTTTCCATCTTCTGGCTTTCAGAAATAAGACCACTATGAACATTGTAGAACATTTTCCCCTGTGGCATGGTGGGGCATCATTGAGGTATATTACCATGAGTTACATTTCTGTGTCTTTTTTTTTTTTTTCGGAGCTGGGGACTGAACCCAGGGCCTTGTGCTTGCTAGGCAAGCGCTCTACCACTGAGCTAAATCCCCAACCCCACATTTCTGTGTCTTTAGGTAGGTCTATTTCCAATTTTCTGAGGAACCTCCAAATTGATTTCCAGAGTGGTTGTACCAGTTTGCATTCCCGCCAGCAGTGGAGGAGTGTTCCTCTTTCTCTACATCCTTGCCAACATGTGTTGTCACCTGAGGTTTTAATCTGACTCATATGAGGTGGAATCTTGAGTTATTTATGTATTTTAGTTATTACCTCTCTATTGGAAATGAGATTAGAGAATATTTTTTCCAATCTTTGGGTTGCTGATTTGGCCTATTGCCTATGGCCCTTGCCTTACAGAAGCTTTTGAGTTTTCATGAGGTTGCATTTATCAATACTTGATCTTAGAGTGTGAGCCACTGGAGTTCTGTTTAGGAAATTTTTGCCTGTGCCAATGAGTTCAAGGCTCCTCTTTTGTTAGTTTCAGTGTGTCTGGTTTTATGTTCAGGTTGATCCACTTGGACGTGAGCTTTGTGCATGATGACAAATATGAGTCTATTTCCATTTTTCTACATACAGACAGCCAGTTCGACCAGCACCATTTATTGAACATGATCTCTTTTTTTCATTTAATATTTTTGGCTTCTTTGTCAAAGATCAAGTGTGAGTAAGTGTGTGAGTTTGTTTCTGCATCTTCAATTCTATTCCATTGATCAACCTGTCTGTCTCTGTACCAATACCATGCAGTTTTATCACCATCGCTCTGTACTTGGCTCTCAAGATGGCTTGAGTTCAGGGGTGGTGATTCCCCCAGCTATTCTTTTATTGTTAGGAATTGTTTTAACTATTCTGGATTTTTTTTTGCCTTTCCAGATGAATTTGAGAAATGTTCTTTCCATGTCTTTGAAGAACTGTGTTGGGATTTTGAGGGGATTGCATTGAATCTGTAGATTGCCTTTGGTAGGATGGCCAGTTTTACTGTATTGGCAATCCATGAGTATGGGAGATCTCTCCATTTTCTGAGATTTTTTTTGATGTCTTTCTTGAGAGACTTGAAGTTAATGTCATACAGATCTTTCACTTGTTTAGTTAGAGTTACCCCAAGATAATTTATATTATCTGTGGCTATTGTAAAAAATGTTGTTTCCCTAATTTCTTTCTCAGCCTGTTTATCATTTGTATAAAGGAAGGCTACTGATTTATTTAAGTTAATTTTATATCCAGTCATGTTCATGAAGTTGTTTATCAACTGTAGAAGTTCTCTGGTAGAATTTTTGGGGTTATTCATATATACTATCATATTGTGTGAAAATTGTGGTATCTTTACTTCTTCTTTGCCAATTTGTATCCACTTGATCTCTTTTTGTTGTCTTATTACTCTAAATAGAACTTTAACTTGAATAGATATGGGGAGAGTGAGCATCCTTGTCTTGTTCTTGATTTTAGTGGATTTGGTTCAAGTATCCCTCCATTTAATTTGGTATTTGCAGTTGCCTTGCAGTAAATTTCTTTGCTTATATTTAGGTATGGGTCTTGAATTCCAGATCTCTCTAATACTTTTAACAAGAATAGGTGTTGTAGTCTGCCAAATGCTTTTTCAGCATCTAAGAAGATGATCATGTGGTTTTTTTCTTTGAGTTTGTTTATATAGTGAATTGCTTTAATGGGTGTCATATAATAAACCAACCTTGCATTCCTGGGATGAAGCCTTCTTGATCATGCTGAATGATGGTTTTAATGTGTTCTTGGATTTGGTTTGCAAGAATTTTATAGGGTATTGGATTGATAGTCATAAATGAAATCAGTCTGATGTTCTCTCTTTTTTTTTTTTCGTTATATCCTTGTGTGGTTTAGGTATCAGAGTAATTGTGGATTCGTAGAATGAATTAGTTAGTGTTCCTTCTCAATATATTTTATGGAAATTTTTCCAGCCTTTTACTCTGAGGTAGTTTCTTTCTTTGTCACTGAGGTGCATTTCCTGTTTGCAGCAAAATTCTGGGTCCTGTTTACATATCCAGTCAGTCAGTCTATGTCTTTTTATTGGGGAATTGAGTCCATTGATGTGAAGATATATTAAGGAATACTGATTGTTGTTTCTGGTTATTTTTGTTGTTAGAGGTGGAACTATGTTTGTGTGACTCTCTTCTTTTGGGTTCGTTGCAAGATTACTTTCTTGCTTTTTCTAGGGGGTAGGTTCCCTCCTTGTGTTAGAGTTTTCTATGTATTATCCTTTCTAGTGCTTGAGCTTTGGCAAGATACCGTGTAAATTTGCTTTTGTCATGGAAAATCTTGGTTTCTCCATGTATGGTAATTGGGAGATTTCCTGGCTATAGTAGCCTGGGCTGGAATTTGTGTTCTCTTAGTGTCTGTATGACATCTGCCCAGGATCTCCTAGCTTTCATTGTCTCTGTTGAGAAGTCTGGTATAATTCTGATAGGTCTGCCTTTCTATGTTACTTGACATTTTTCCCTTACTGCTTTTAATATTCTTTCTTTGTTTTGTGCATTCAGTATTCTGGCTTTTGTGGAATGGGAGGAATTTCTTTTCTGGTCCATTCTATTTGGAGTTCTGTAGGCTTCTTACATGTTTATGGGCACCTCTTTCTTTAGGTTAGGGAACTTTTTCTTGTATGATTTTGTTGAAGACATTTTCAGTTCTTTTGAGCTAGGAATCTTCACTCTTCTCTATTCCTGTTACTCTTAGATTTGGTCTTTTCGTTGTGTCTTGGATTTCCTGCATGTTTGGGGTTAGGAGGTTTTTTTATGTTTTATATTTTCTTTAACAGTTGCTTCAATCTCTTCTAAGGTATCTTCTATACCTGTGACTCTCTCTTCTATCTCTTGTATTCTGTTGGTGATCCTTACATATGTAATTCCTGACATCTTTCCTGGGTTTTCCTTTTCCAGGTTGGCTTCCATTTATGTGTTCTTTACTGTTTCTACTTCCACTTTTAGGTCTTAGACTACTTCATTCAATTCTTTCACCTGTTTGGTTGTGTTTTCCTATATTTCTTTAAGGTGTTTATTTGTTTCCTCTTTAAGGGCTTCTCATTATTTACTTATGTTTTCCTGTATTTCTGTAAGTGAGTTATTTATATCCTCACTAAAGGACTCTATTAATCCTATCTCTTCATGAGAACTGGGTTCTGATGGTGCCAATGATCATAGGCTTCTGTTGCTTATGGTCTTGTGCTTGCCTCTCATCATCTGAATATCCCTGGTATTTGCTATTCTAAATGTCTCTGTCTGGAGTCTGCCTCTTTTGTCCCTGAATAGCTTCAGATCTCCTTCTAGGCCTGTGGTCCTGACTGTAGCAGACCTCCTGTGGGGCCTTCATATTAAGGTGCCTCTAAGGGACATATTTGCTGGTGACCTGTTGCCCTGGCTGCAGTGGCTTTTCTGGCACGCCTTCTCGGAGGATTTCTGGGAGGTCTTCAGACTTTGGGTTTTTCAGGGGAACAGAGAAGCTGCTGATCTGTTGCCCTGGCTATAGAAGATCTGGGAGGCCGTCAGACTTTTTGGTCTTCCGAGCAGCAGTCAAGCTCTTGTCCTATGTGAAGCTATAGTCCAGAGAGGCCTTCAGACTGTGAGTTCTGTTTCCCTGTGTGCAGCAGAACTCCAGGGAGGCTTTCAGACGGTTGGATCTGTTGCCCTGCATGTTGTGGCGCCCCTGAGGGGTTTTCAGACTGTGGTGTCAATTGTCCAGTTGCCTTGTGTACAGAGAAACTCCTGGAATGCCTTCAGGCTATGGTGTCTTTAGCAGAACAGACCGACCAGATGGCATAGGAGAGCTTTTAAACCTATATTTCATGAAATTATAAATTAGACCATTAATTTACAAGTTATTATCCATTAATTAGAATTTAAACATTATCATAATATGGCCTACCACAGAGTAAGAATCAATAAGCACCTGTCTAGCAGATAAAAGGATATATCATTTGGGAATCTGTATAGTTCTCCACCATTGATATATTTCATTTTCTATTTTCACTACTTCTCTTAATTTTTTATTTGGTTAGAGAACCAATTTTTCAAAGAAATCCATAAATCATTTAAGCCTATCAGAATTGTATTACAGACACAGTGATATAAATGTGATTCATATGAAAAATCAGAATGTGAAATGATAGATAAGAAAAAATAGAAACAAGTCTTCCTTTTTAGTTGGAGAAATCAAACCAGTAAACAAACCCACACAAAATAGTGCACTGTGAATATAAGCAGAGCTGGCATCTCCATCTAGGAAGTGAACTGGATGGAGAGTGATCTAAAGAACAAGTATTCCGGTATATAGTTCTGTGAATATAGAACCAAAGCTGGGAAGGATTTGAGTGGTCTCTTTCCCCAATATTTATTTATTTATTTGATATTTTTATTTGTTTTACTATTTACATTTTAAATGTTATCCCCTTTCCTGCCCCCCCCACAGAGATGCACTATTCCAACCTTCCTCCCCCTCTCCCCCTGTTTCTATGAGGGTGTTCCGTCATCCACCATGGTATGCACTCACTGAGTAGTCTTTAATTTCTAAATCTAAGAAAATTCTTAAGAATAACAGTGGGCAGCAGCTCTCTGCTCCCAGACCCTGTGAGAGAGAGACACAACCGAATGGTCAGGTGGGCACTCCTGAGGCTGCAGAGCTGAAGAGACCACCAACAATGCTCACCCCTGCCCACATCCCTGGCCCAAGAGGAAACTGTATAAGGCCTCAGGGCTCCCGTGGGGGAGGGCCCAGGAGCGGCAGGACCCCTGCCTGAGACACCGCCGGAACCTGAAGGAAACAGACCGGATAAACAGTTCTCTGCACCCAAATCCCGTGGGAGGGAGACCTAAACCTTCAAAGAGGCAGACAAGCCTGGGAAACCAGAAGAGACTGCTCTCTGCACACACATCTCGGACGCCAGAGGAAAAAGCCAAAGACCGTCTGGAACCCTGGTGCACTGAAGCTCCCGGAAGGGGCAGCACAGGTCTTCCTGGTTGCTGCCCCTGCAGAGAGCCCGTGGGCAGCACCCCACGAGCGAACTTGAGCCTAGGGACCACAGGTAAGACCAAATTTTCTGCTGCAAGAGAGCTGCCTGGTGAACTCAAGACACAGGCTCACAGGAACAGCTGAAGACCTGTAGAGAGGAAAAACTACACGCCCGAAGCAGAACACTCTGTCCCCATAACTGACTGAAAGAGAGGAAAACAGGTCTACAGCACTCCTGACACACAGGCTTACAGGACAGTCTAGCCACTGTCAGAAATAGCAGAACAAAGTAACACTAGAGATAATCTGATGGCGAGAGGCAAGCACAGGAACCCAAGCAACAGAAACCAAGACTACATGGCACCATCGGAGCCCAATTCTCCCATCAAAACAAACATGGAATATCCAAACACACCAGAAAAGCAAGATCTAGTTTCAAAATCATATTTGATCATGATGCTGGAGGACTTCAAGAAAGACGTGAAGAACTCCCTTAGAGAACAAGTACAAGCCTACAGAGAGGAATCGCAAAAATGCCTGAAAGAATTCCAGGAAAACATAAATAAACAAGTAGAAGCACATAGAGAGGAGACACAAAAATCCCTGAAAGAATTCCAGGAAATCACAATCAAACAGTTGAAGGAATTAAAAATGGAAATAGAAGCAATCAAGAAAGAACACATGGAAACAACCCTGGATATAGAAAACCAAAAGAAGAGACAAGGAGCTGTAGATACAAGCTTCACCAACAGAATACCAGAGATGGAAGAGAGAATCTCAGGAGCAGAAGATTCCATAGAAATCATTGACTCAACTGTCAAAGATAATGTAAAGCAGAAAAAGCTACTGGTCCAAAACATACAGGAAATCCAGGACTCAATGACAAGATCAAACTTAAGGATAATAGGTATAGAAGAGAGTGAAGACTCCCAGCTCAAAGGACCAGTAAATATCTTCAACAAAATCATAGAAGAAAACTTCCCTAAACTAAAAAAAGAGATACCCATTGACATACAAGAAGCCTACAGAACTCCAAATAGATTGGACCAGAAAAGAAACACCTCCCGTCACATAATTGTCAAAACACCAAACGCACAAAATAAAGAAAGAATATTAAAAGCAGTAAGGGAAAAAGGTCAAGTAACATATAAAGGCAGGCCTATCAGAATCACACCAGACTTCTCGCCAGAAACTATGAAGGCCAGAAGATCCTGGACTGATGTCATACAGACCCTAAGAGAACACAAATGCCAGCCCAGGTTACTGTATCCAGCAAAACTCTCAATTAACATTGATGGAGAAAGCAAGATATTCCATGACAAAACCAAATTTACACAATATCTTTCTACAAATCCAGCACTACAAAGGATAATAAATGGTAAAGCCCAACATAAGGAGGCAAGCTATACCCTAGAAGAAGCAAGAAACTAATCGTCTTGGCAACAAAACAAAGAGAATGAAAGCACACAAACATAACCTCACATCCAAATATGAATATAACAGGAAGCAATAATCACTATTCCTTAATATCTCTCAATATCAATGGCCTCAACTCCCCAATAAAAAGACATGGATTAACAAACTGGATACGCAACGAGGACCCTGCATTCTGCTGCCTACAGGAAACACACCTCAGAGACAAAGACAGACACTACCTCAGAGTGAAAGGCTGGAAAACAACTTTCCAAGCAAATGGTCAGAAGAAGCAAGCTGGAGTAGCCATTCTAATATCAAATAAAATCAATTTCCAACTAAAAGTCATCAAAAATGATAAGGAAGGACACTTCATATTCATCAAAGGAAAAATCCACCAAGATGAACTCTCAATCCTAAATATCTATGCCCCAAATACAAGGGCACCTACATACGTAAAAGAAACCTTACTAAAGCTCAAAACACACATTGCACCTCACACAATAATAGTGGGAGATTTCAACACCCCACTCTCATCAATGGACAGATCATGGAAACAGAAATTAAACAGTGATGTCGACAGACTAAGAGAAGTCATGAGCCAAATGGACTTAACGGATATTTATAGAACATTCTATCCTAAAGCAAAAGGATATACCTTCTTCTCAGCTCCTCATGGTACTTTCTCCAAAATTGACCATATAATTGGTCAAAAAACGGGCCTCAACAGGTACAGAAAGATAGAAATAATCCCATGCGTGCTATCTGACCACCACGGCCTAAAACTGGTCTTCAATAACAATAAGGGAAGAATGCCCACATATACGTGGAAATTGAACAATGCTCTACTCAATGATAACCTGGTCAAGGAAGAAATAAAGAAAGAAATTAAAAACTTTTTAGAATTTAATGAAAATCAAGGTACAACATACCCAAACTTATGGGACACAATGAAAGCTGTGCTAAGAGGAAAACTCATAGAGCTGAGTGCCTGCAGAAAGAAACAGGAAAGAACATATGCCAGCAGCTTGACAGCACACCTAAAAGCTCTAGAACAAAAAGAAGCAAATACACCCAGGAGGAGTAGAAGGCAGGAAATAATCAAACTCAGAGCTGAAATCAACCAAGTAGAAACAAAAAGGACCATAGAAAGAATCAACAGAACCAAAAGTTGGTTCTTTGAGAAAATCAACAAGATAGATAAACCCTTAGCCAGACTAAAAAGAGGACACAGAGAGTACGTCCAAATTAACAAAATCAGAAATGAAAAGGGAGACATAACTACAGATTCAGAGGAAATTCAAAAAATCATCAGATCTTACTATAAAAGCCTATATTCAACAAAACTTGAAAATCTTCAGGAAATGGACAATTTCCTAGGCAGATACCAGGTATCGAAGTTAAATGAGGAACAGATAAACCAGTTAAACAACCCCATAACTCCTAAGGAAATAGAAGCAGTCATTAAAGGTCTCCCAACCAAAAAGAGCCCAGGTCCAGACGGGTTTAGTGCAGAATTCTATCAAAACTTCATAGAAGACCTCATACCAATATTATCCAAACTATTTCACAAAATTGAAACAGATGGAGCCCTACCGAATTCCTTCTACGAAGCCACAATTACTCTTATACCTAAACTACACAAAGACCCAACAAAGAAAGAGAACTTCAGACCAATTTCCCTTATGAATATCGACGCAAAAATACTCAATAAAATTCTGGCAAACCGAATTCAAGAGCACATCAAAACAATCATCCACCATGATCAAGTAGGCTTCATCCCAGGCATGCAGGGATGGTTTAATATACGGAAAACCATCAACGTGATCCATTATATAAACAAACTGAAAGAACAGAACCACATGATTATTTCATTAGATGCTGAGAAAGCATTTGACAAAATTCAACACCCCTTCATGATAAAAGTCCTGGAAAGAATAGGAAGTCAAGGCCCATACCTAAACATAGTAAAAGCCATATACAGCAAACCACTTGCTAACATTAAACTAAATGGAGAGAAACTTGAAGCAATCCCACTAAAATCAGGGACTAGACAAGGCTGCCCACTCTCTCCCTACTTATTCAATATAGTTCTTGAAGTTCTAGCCAGAGCAATCAGACAACAAAAGGAGATCAAGGGGATACAGATCAGAAAAGAAGAGGGCAAAATATCACTATTTGGAGATGACATGATAGTATATTTAAGTGATCCCAAAAGTTCCACCAGAGAACTACTAAAGCTGATAAACAACTTCAGCAAAATGGCTGGGTATAAAATTAACTCAAATAAATCAGTTGCCTTCCTCTATACAAAAGAGAAACAAGCCGAGAAAGAAATTAGGGAAACGACACCCTTCATAATAGACCCAAATAATATAAAGTACCTCGGTGTGACTCTAACGAAGCAAGTAAAAGATCTGTACAATAAGAACTTCAAGACACTGAGGAAAGAAATTGAAGAAGACCTCAGAAGATGGAAAGATCTCCCATGCTCATGGATTGGCAGGATTAATATAGTAAAAATGGCTATTTTACCAAAAGCAATCTACAGATTCAATGCAATCCCCATCAAAATACCAATCCAATTCTTCAAAAAGTTAGACAGAACAATTTGCAAATTCATCTGGAATAACAAAAAACCCAGGATAGCTAAAGCTATCCTCAACAATAAAAGGACTTCAGGGGGAATCACTATCCCTGAACTCAAGCAGTATTACAGAGCAATAGTGATAAAAACTGCATGGTACTGGTACAGAGACAGACAGATAGACCAATGGAATAGAATTGAAGACCCAGAAATGAACCCACACACCTATGGTCACTTGATTTTTGACAAAGGAGCCAAAACCATCCAATGGAAAAAAGATAGCATTTTCAGCAAATGGTGCTGGTTCAACTGGAGGGCAACATGTAGAAGAATGCAGATCGATCCATCCTTATCACCCTGTACAATGCTTAAGTCCAAGTGGATCAAGGACCTCCACATCAAACCAGACACACTCAAACTAATAGAAGAAAAACTAGGGAAGCATCTGGAACACATGGGCACTGGAAAAAATTTCCTGAACAAAACACCAATGGCTTATGCTCTAAGATCAAGAATCGACAAATGGGATCTCATAAAACTGCAAAGCTTCTGTAAGGCAAAGGACACTGTGGTTAGGACAAAACGGCAACCACAGATTGGGAAAAGATCTTTACCAATCCTACAACAGATAGAGGCCTTATATGCAAAATATACAAAGAACTCAAGAAGTTAGACCGCAGGGAAACAAATAACTCTATTAAAAAATGGGGTTCAAAGCTAAACAAAGAATTCACAGCTGAGGAATGCCGAATGGCTGAGAAACACCTAAAGAAATGTTCATCATCTTTAGTCATAAGGGAAATGCAAATCAAAACAACCCTGAGATTTCACCTCACACCAGTGAGAATGGCTAAGATCAAAAACTCAGGTGACAGCAAATGCTGGCGAGGATGTGGAGAAAGAGGAACACTCCTCCATTGTTGGTGGGATTGCAGACTGGTAAAACCATTCTGGAAATCAGTCTGGAGGTTCCTCAGAAAATTGGACATTGAACTGCCTGAGGATCCAGCTATACCTCTCTTGGGCATATACCCAAAAGATTCCTCAACATACAAAAGAGACATGTGCTCCACTATGTTCATCGCAGCCTTATTTATAATAGCCAGAAACTGGAAAGAACCCAGATGCCCTTCAACAGAGGAATGGATACAGAAAATGTGGTACATCTACACAATGGAATATTACTCAGCTATCAAAAACAACGAGTTTATGAAATTCGTAGGCAAATGGTTGGAACTGGAAAATATCATCCTGAGTGAGCTAACCCAATCACAGAAAGACACACATGGTATGCACTCATTGATAAGTGGCTATTAGCCCAAATGCTTGAATTACCCTAGATCCCTAGAACAAACGAAACTCAAGATGGATGATCAAAATGTGAATGCTTCACTCCTTCTTTAAATGAGGAAAAAGAATACCCTTGGCAGGGAAGAGAGAGGCAAAGATTAAAACAGAGACTGAAGGAACACCCATTCAGAGCCTGCCCCACATGTGGTCCATACATATACAGCCACCCAAGTAGACAAGATGGATGAAGCAAAGAAGTGCAGACTGACAGGAGCCTGATGTAGATCGCTCCTGAGAGACACAGCCAGAATACAGCAAATACAGAGGCGAATGCCAGCAGCAAACCACTGAACTGAGAATAGGTCCCCCGTTGAAGGAATCAGAGAAAGAACTGGAAGAGCTTGAAGGGGCTCAAGACCCCAAAAGTACAACAATGTCAAGCAACCAGAGCTTCCAGGGACTAAGCCACTACCTAAAGACTATACATGGACTGACCCTGGACTCTGACCCCATAGGTAGCAATGAATATCCTAGTAAGAGCACCAGTGGAAGGGGAAGCCCTGGGTCCTGCTAAGACTGAACCCCCAGTGAACTAGACTATGGGGGGAGGGCGGCAATGGGGGGAGGGTTGGGAGGGGAACACCCATAAGGAAGGGCAGGGGGGAGTGGGATGTTTGCCTGGAAACCGGGAAAGGGAATAACACTTGAAATGTATATAAGAAATACTCAAGTTAATAAAAAAAAAAGGATTTAAAAAAAAAAAGAATAACAGTGAATGAATTACCCTTAGACTGATAGAATTTCCTCCAAGAATATCTCTTCTATTCTTAAAGTGTTTATTAGGAAGTCCCATAGCACCTTTTACTCCTCTGTTAGTCAACATAGTTTGATGAATTGCCGTTACTAGTTTGACCGTCCAACCTCTCCCATTCTTGGCATCTTCCTATTTACATGCCAGCCTGAAGAAGAAAAATGGAGGAAAGATGAGGGAAGGAACAGACAAAGAGGAAGGATGAAATGAAACCAGCCTCCCACCAATTCTGCAGCATTGCTCCCCTTCTTTTCAAGAAGTAGGGTGGGTATCCTCTATTCTGCTGCCCACCACTCGAAAGCCTGGATATGCTTCATCAAGCAAATGTATTTGGCAGAAGACACTATTAGCAGCACATGAAATGTTTCATATTTATAGTAACAAATAGCCAGTTTCAACAGTTGTATTTATAGGTTATATCTTTTGCAGGCTTTAATTGAAGAAGTATTTTAAACATTTATCCAGATTTCAAAAGCATGTATTAGTCATTGATTTAATATACTCCAATACATGTGTTCAATATTTAGGCAATTTACTATTTTTATCTTAATTAACACTTGTCTTTTTAACATGTAGCAAGCTGAGTCACATGTATTGCCACAGTCAGTATTTTAAATTCTAAACTCCATTTTTTCTTTGGGAGTTCTCTTTGTCAAAACCTTTCTTTGGTGAAGGTGTAAATATATTTTTTGCCTTGATTGAAGTTAGGCACATATTTAATAGTTGAGGCATAAAGTGACTGCAGCCTGAGAGAAGATATTTTATTCCATCTAGTGCATACTTTTTTTTTCCCATTTGGACAATGTCAATAGGAGAAACTAAAATGAAAGTGAACTACAGTGTAATATAAGAAATTACACTATAAATGTAAGCATAATACCTTGCCTGTTACTTCTTTGTTCTGAAGGAGTTGAGCTGTCACTAAGTTTCACTAGGAAGAACATTGTTCACAGCCACAGTGGTTCCTCAGAAGTCACAGACAAGGTATCTGTACCTTTAGATATAAGTGACTTCCCAAGGCTTTCCATCCAAAACATCAAGAATTACACTAAGGAAAGTTGTCTTCTTTTATAAGAAAGAGTCTTTCAAGTGAAAATAACAAGTAATATAAGTAGATAGATAGATAGATAGATAGATAGATAGATAGATAGATAGATAGATAGATGATAGATAGATAGATGGATAGATAGATAGATAGATAGATAGATAGATAGATAGATAGATAAAAATTATTTGGGATATCACTATACTTAACTTTAAATAATATTGACTTTTAATTTAGAATTATGTGAACCATTTTATATGAGGCTCCCTGTCTGGAAAAATAACATCTCTTCTAAAGAATTTTCAGAATACAACCATGCACAAGAAAATATGTGGAGGCTACTCTGTCTTCAGTCCAGAAAGTACCCAGGTTTCAGAAGCTGCACTGCATTTGCTGCTTCTTGGAGACATAGACTTATCCTGTGTAAAAGTGTTTAAGGAGTCTGTTTCTTTGACTTTACAGAACTGGAAGAAAACAATGGCTTTATGGGCAGCTGCAGATCCCAAATGTGTCATCAAATGCCCTGATGTTGAGCTTTGTGTTCAGCCTGGGAAGTTCTAGGAATCCTGTTTCTCTCTGTGATCCTCAGCCCTTGTCATGACACAGATAATAATGCATAAACTGGTATGGCATATTTTAAGAGATTTCCATGAAGGTATTATTTAATGCACCGTGTTTGAAATGCTACTTGCATGATTATTGCTGTTATTTCCATAATTTAGGAAACCTTCTCTTTTGCTTAGGACCTGTTTTAAATCATCAGATTCAGCCTAGGTGAGTGTTTCTAACAGGCTTTCCAACATTACATACACCTGTATTCCAACAAAGTTATATTGCACAGATTCCGCACCAAGAACATGATGCTTGACATTGTGGGAGTGAATAGAAGATAATGCACTTGAAAAAAATATAAGAAAAAAAGTACCAGGAACCACACTTTGGGCAGAGTCTACAGGGTCCTAGATACCTTGGCTGAGCAGATAACTGCAATGATAATGAAAGTCTTTTTGGTCAAGACCTTTGTGCAAACTAAATCGATGAGGTCAGCTTTCTGTAAGAAAGTTCTTACTTACCTTTCACAAGAAATGAGAAAGCGCCTGTATCGTTGCTTCTGAAACATCACAGCAAGGAACAATATGACCTTAAAATACCATTGTCAGACAAAGCTTCTTTAAAATATCTCTCTCTCTCTGTCCCCCACAAAACATAGATAGTGTTCATTCTTGCATGTGTTGGCAGCACTAAGAACCCTTCTTTAACAATTGGAATGACTAGCTCAAACTTTAAAGACTAGTTTATATGTCTCTAATCCTCTTATCACCACATTGGGGGGGTCTTTTTTTCTGATATAAATCTTGGAGTGTGTTTTCTCTCAGCAGATTTAAAAATTCTCCTAAAATAAAAATATGCAGAAACATAGGAGGCGATTGGGATAGCGAGAAGACACAAGTTGGCACCAATGAATGCCAACTAATACTTTTTTAAGGGAGCAAATATATTCTTTTGCTGTTGTTGAAAATGAATTGCAGAAACTGAAAAGCAATTCCTTTTTAGGCAATCTTTGTAACTCTAATGAGTTTCAAGAAGACATGCAAACAGGCAGAGTCAACATCTGGGATGGTCCCACCTGCCACATTCACTCCAACTTTGCTCTTCTGCCTACTCGATGATGTATCTCTTACTTGGTCTGCTGTATGATGGCCATTTTCTTATTTCAACAAAAAAGCACTTCCTCTATCCAAGTTGGGGCACTGTCACTCTTAGTGTCTGCGTTCCACTCTGCATTTTCATGGTGAGGCAGTGCTATATGTGTACTTATCAGAAATTATTAGAAAGAGATAGAGACGTGGCTAACCATTGCAGTGAGAAAATACCCTGCAAATTAAAGGGACAGAAGTTAAATTTGTTGTATATATTGTTTTTTTGAGAACAGAAAATGATGATTGTAAGTCCAATCTGGGATTTGCGTCCATTATACATAGTTCATTATTGATTTTTAGCATTCAGTTAATTAGTAGTGGTGATCTAATTTTAGATTTCTGGTGTAAACTGAATGACCAGTGCATATGAAAAGTAGAAATGAATCATCTACATGCTGACCGGAACCCACAGTATGTTGTACTTCTTTGTATGTGTCATTGGTCATGACACTCTGTGTTTTCTGATTTCTTTTGTTTTGTTTTCACTAAAGATATTCATAGTAAAACCAGTTATGAAAATGAACTCCAAACACACTCCTCCCTTTAGAGATTGTTAGTGTCCTAGTTGGTATTCTTTTGCTGGGAAAAGACAGCATGACCAACACAATTTAAAAAGACAGCAAATAATTGGTGCCTTGCTTACAGTTGCAGAAGGCGAGTGCATGAGCGTCCCAGGTGGGGTCCTGGGAGTAGGCAGGCAGCTTGCTGTTGGAGCTCTAAGAGCTTACATCATGCTGGGAAGTTGGAGACAGAGTCAGAGGAACACTGGAAATGGTATGGCCTTTTGAAGCTTCAAGTGCCCAACCAGACTGCCATACTTTCTCCAACAGGAACATGCGTCCTTGTCTTTCCCAAACAGCTTATCAACTTACAAACAAATGTTCAAATAGCCTGTTAGGGCCATTCTCACTCAAGCCACCTCATTTACTTTAGAAGGTGCAACCTTCTAAACATACTGTTGACAGATAAAATAATCCAGAAATAGGGTTAAGTAGTAAGGTCAATTTAAAAGGCAAAGTATACTCACAGAGGCTACTAAAATATTGATGCTACAGTCCTGGAAGGATGGCTCAACAGGTAACAATGAATGCTGCTTTGCCTCAAGATCCAAGCTTAAGTCCCAGCACTCACAATCTCCTGCAAATCCAGATGCAGGAGCATGACAGCTTCTTTTGGCCTTCATGGGGACCACACCCACATGTGCACATAAAACAGACACATATCAAAAGAAGAAAGAAAACTTTAAAACATGTTTGTGTGTATCTTTGCAGAATGAACCATATGACAAACTTGATGACTATTTATATTATATAAACTTCACGTCTCATGTGGCCCCTACATTAACATCGACAGATGGATACAAGAGATGAAGTTTAACACATATCATTTTTTCTCAAAAATATTTTCAGTGAATGGATTTAAGGATGTATAAATGTTATTACCGGTAAAAGAAAATGTGAAGCCAGAATAAAATTAATGTTTCTTGAGAGATACAGTAATATATATATATATATATATATATATATATATATATATATATATATATATATATGTTTCCAGCAAGGATAGTGGATTTTATGCATTCTTCTCCTCTCCTCTCCTCATACATATTTAAGCTATGTATGATATTACCTACCAAACTCTTCTGGCTTACAAATCATAAGTAAGCATAGACTCATGTGATTTGCTTATAAGACTCTGGTAAAATCTGGGCTCCAAAATGTGGAGAAACACTAGAGCACAGACATGGAGAAAAATGTGTAATCAAGTCATTTAGATATAAGATAGTGCATTAATTCATACCCAAGGAAAGAATCAAAGATAAATATTACACTCAAGTTCAACTCAGAAAATTCTATTGAAGGTAATAAAATATTCTCTATCCCATTCTTTCTTTTAAAAACAATTATGTTTGGACCTTTCTAGACCTATAGTCCTCAACTCAAAATCCTGGTAATCCTGATCAGTTAGGAAGCAAGGGTTGGAAGTGGAGACGTACTCTGTTTTACACTGAATTCAATTATTATATATGTACCCAAACTATAAGTTACCTAAAAGTAAAACTTTATCACCATATCAAGACTACCCCTTGTATGCATCCCAGAACTTCTCTTGACTTGGAGTGCAGATGGAGAAGCCACTCAGAATCTAACTGGCATAGAATTAAAGTCTTGGTGACTGTGTATTTGAGATGATCAAAGGTTTGCAAATAGTCTCCTAGGCAGGAAGGGGAGAAAGTGAGTTGCTGATTCCCAAGAAGTACAAGGGTGAGTATTCGTTCACACAAAGGTACACTTCACAAAGATGCAAGGGGGGAAAGAAAAAAGTTGCATTTAAATGAACCTAGGCACACTGTACAATTAGCCTCATGACCCAAGGGGAATTGATTCTTGCATAATCATCTTGCTAGTTATTTAGCATGTGAGAGTGAGGTAAATTTGAGAAAGCAGGACAGGTGATGAGTTCATATGTTCTAGCTTCGTCAGGATTTCTGACGAAGGATTAGGGGATGGCTCACCTTGAGGAAATAAGAAAGGATTTTCTTAGACAAGGTATTCCATAATTTTTGAACTTTTACAACCGTGAGCTTCACCTATTATTTTTATATGCTTCCTTAACCAGCAAATGATGTGGTAAAATTGTGGGAATCGGCAGCATGAAGAACAGAACCATTTTAATTTCTCCCATCTGGCACATTAGCATTAATAAAAGATGTTTAAAAGGAGAAGCCTTGAAAGGATTTCACCTCTTGATTTAACAAGATAATAAGGAAAGCTTGCAATCTGCCACTCAGTATAACCAGGAAAAGTAGGAGGGAAAAGAGTGTAGTGATCACCGAGATTAACCTTGGGGACAATTTTTAAAACCCGGATGATTATAATACTCTTTGTTAATACCAAGGCAAAATCTGTAGCTGGAGCTTTACAGTACAAATTTACTAACGATATTGTCATTTTGTGGTAAGATGCTCTTTAGAGACAGAATTGAGAGAATGCTAACATTTACTTTATTTCTGAGTGGACCATAGTGAATCTCATTCTAGTTGTCTTTATATTATCATTAAATGTTTACTTGAATAGTTTACAGTAATATTGATAAAAAGATATCTATTCAATTATACAAACAGACACATACATACGTGTGTGAGAGAGAAAGAGAGAGAGAGAGAGAGAGAGAGAGAGAGAGAGAGAGACAGACAGAGAGAGTATTCTACTCAATTGACATTAAACTCTCACTCTCTTTCCCAACAGCTCATTAATATCTTACCATATATTATTTTGGTAGACTATGGAATATTTTCCTTACCCTTGCAGTTTCTCAGTTAAAATGGGCTATGGGAATCATAAACTTCTTAACTGGAAAATCACCTGGAAAACATGTATAATTTCTACATAGTTTAAATTAATCAGAAATATTATGCTACATTTGAGATCAAAGGCTACAATTTCACCAAGACTACCCAATGCATTTAGACTATAGAATGCAAAGTGTGCTTATATCATTGAAAAACACTGGAAAATGAACAACTGAATTTTATTCAAACTTAATAATGTGAGAGATAAGATCTTTCATGGGATCTATGAAAATCCATCATTTCCTATATTCTTTATTCAGTATTATTTTTAGTAACCCCAAACTTGAATATATGGGGTTTTTTTATTTCTTCAGAATTCTTTACAAAAAAGGTCAAAGCTGAGTTTCATACACTCATAGACTGGATCACATGTATTAAGAGGTTAAGTTTTTATCTAAAAGATTATATCTTCAGTTTCCATCCTTACTTATTTTTAATTTTCTCTAATTTTTATTGGCAATTTTTTTATTATTAACTTGAATATTTCTTCTATACATTTCGAGTGTTATTCCCTTTCCCAGTTCCCGGGCAAACATCCCACTCCCCCCTCCCCTTCATTATGAGTGTTCCCCTCCCCACACTCCCCCCATTGCCGCCCTCCCCCCTAACAGTCTAGTTCACTGGGGGTTCAGTCTTAGCAGGACCCAGGGCTTCCCCTTCCAATGGTGCTCTTATTAGGATATTCATTGCTACCTATGAGGTCAGAGTCCAGGGTCAGTCCATGTATAGTCTTTAGGTAGTGGCTTAGTCCCTGGAAACTCTGGTTGCTTGGCATTGTTGTACATATGGGGTCTCGAGGCCCTTCAAGCTCTTCCAGTTCTTTCTCTGATTCCTTCAACGGGGGTCCTATTCTCAGTTCAGTGGTTTGCTGCTGGCATTCGCCTCTGCATTTGCTGTATTCTGGCTGTGTCTCTCAGGAGCGATCTACATCCGGCTCCTGTTGGTCTGCACTTCTTTGCTTCATCCATCTTGTCTAATTGGGTGGCTGTATATGTATGGGCCACATGTGAGGCAGGCTCTGAATGGGTGTTCCTTCAGTCTCTGTTTTAATCTTTGCCTCTCTATTCCCTGCCAAGGGTATTCTTGTTCCCCTTTTAAAGAAGGAGTGAAGCATTCACATTTTGATCATCCATCTTGAGTTTCATTTGTTCTAGGCGTCTAGGGTAATTCAAGCATTTGGGCTAATAGCCACTTATCAATGAGTGCATACCATGTATGTCTTTCTGTGATTGGGTTAGCTCACTTAGGATGATATTTTCCAGTTCCAATC
Source organism: Rattus norvegicus (assembly GCF_021556685.1). Taxonomy (NCBI): domain Eukaryota; kingdom Metazoa; phylum Chordata; class Mammalia; order Rodentia; family Muridae; genus Rattus; species Rattus norvegicus. The sequence goes on from NC_141535.1 coordinate 15,393,944, forward strand.
ATGTGCCTACGAATTTCATAAAGTCATGGTTTTTGATAGCTGAGTAACATTCCATTGTGTAGATGTACCACTTTTTCTGTATCCATTCCTCTGTTGAAGGGCATCTGGGTTCTTTCCAGCTTCAGGCTATTATAAATAAGGCTGCGATGAACATAGTGGAGCACGTGTCTTTTTTATATGTTGGGCATCTTTTGGGTATATGCCCAAGAGAGGTATAGCTGGATCCTCAGGCAGTTCAATGTCCAATTTTCTGAGGAACCTCCAGACTGATTTCCAGAATGGTTGTACCAGTCTGCAATCCCACCAACAATGGAGGAGTGTTCCTCTTTCTCCACATCCTCGCCAGCATTTGCTGTCACCTGAGTTTTTGATCTTAGCCATTCTCACTGGTGTGAGGTGAAATCTCAGGGTTGTTTTGATTTGCATTTCCCTTATGACTAAAGATGTTGAACATTTCTTTAGGTGTTCCTCAGCCATTCGGCATTCCTCAGCTGTGAATTCTTTGTTTAGCTCTGAACCCCATTTTTTAATAGGGTTATTTGTCTCCCTGCGGTCTAACTTCTTGAGTTCTTTGTATATTTTGCATATAAGGCCTCTATCTGTTGTAGGATTGGTAAAGATCTTTTCCCAATCTGTTGGTTGCTGTTTTCTCCTAACCACAGTGTCCTTTGCCTTACAGAAGCTTTGCAGTTTTATGAGATCCCATTTGTCGATTCTTGATCTTAGAGCATAAGCCATTGGTGTTTTGTTCAGGAAATTTTTTCCAGTGCCCATGTGTTTGAGATGCTGCCCTAGTTTTTCTTCTATTAGTTTGAGTGCGTCTGGTTTGATGTGGAGGTCCCTGATCCACTTGGACTTAAGCATTGTACAGGGTGATAAGCATGGATCGATCTGCATTCTTCTACATGTTGACCTCCAGTTGAACCAGCACCATTTGCTGAAAATGCTATCGTTTTACCATTGGATGGTTTTGGCTCCTTTGTCAAAAATTAAGTGACAATAGGTGTGTGGGTTCATTTCTGGGTCTTCAATTCTATTCCATTGGTCTATCTGTCTGTCTCTGTACCAATACCATGCAGTTTTTATCACTATTGCTCTGTAATACTGCTTGAGTTCAGGGATAGTGATTCCCCCTGAAGTCCTTTTATTGTTGAGGATAGCTTTAGCTATCCTGGGTTTTTTGTTATGCCAGATGAATTTGCAAATTGTTCTGTCTAACTCTTTGAAGAATTGGATTGGTATTTTGTTGGGGATTGCACTGAATCTGTACATCGCTTTTGGTAAAATGGCCATTTTTACTATATTAATCCTGCCAATCCATGAGCATGGGAGATCTTTCCATCTTCTGAGGTCTTCTTCAATTTCTTTCTTCAGTGTCTTGAAGTTCTTATTGTACAGATCTTTTACTTGCTTGCTTAAAGTCACACCGAGGTACTTTGTATTATTTGGGGCTATTATGAAGGGTGTCATTTCCATAATTTCTTTCTCAGCTTGTTTCTCTTTTGTGTAGAGGAAGGCTACTGATTTATTTGAGTTAATTTTATACCCAGCCACTTTATGAAGTTGCTTATCAGCTTTAGTAGTTCTCTGGTGGAACTTTTGGGATTACTTAAATATACTATCATATCATCCGCAAATAGTGATATTTTGACTTCTTCTTTTCCGATATGTATCCCCTCGACCTCCTTTTGTTGTCTGATTGCTCTGGCTAGAACTTCAAGAACTATATTGAATAAGTAGGGAGAGAGTGGGCAGCCTTGACTAGTCCCTGATTTTAGTGGGATTGCTTCAAGTTTCTCTCCATTTAGTTTAATGTTAGCAAGTGGTTTGCTGTATATGGCTTTTACTATGTTTAGGTATGGGTCTTGAATTCGTATTCTTTCCAGGACTTTTATCATGAAGGGGTGTTGAATTTTGTCAAATGCTTTCTCAGCATCTAATGAAATGATCATGTGGTTCTGTTCTTTCAGTTTGTTTATATAATGGATCACGTTGATGGTTTTCTGTATATTAAACCACCCCTGCATGCCTGGGATAAAGCTAACTTGATCATGGTGGATGACTGTTTTGATGTGCTCTTGGATTTGGTTTGCCAGAATTTTATTGAGTATTTTTGCGTCGATATTCATAAGGGAAATTGGTCTGAAGTTCTCTTTCTTTGTTGGGTCTTTGTGTGGTTTAGGTATAAGAGTAATTGTGGCTTTATAGAAGGAATTCGGTGAGGCTCGATCTGTTTCAATTTTGTGGAATAGTTTGGATAATATTGGTATGAGGTCTTCTATGAAGTTTTGATAGAATTCTGCACTAAACCCGTCTGGACCTAGGCTCTTTTTGGTTGGGAGACCTTTAATGACTGCTTCTATTTCCTTAGGAGTTATGGGGTTGTTTAACTGGTTTATCTGTTCCTCATTTAACTTCGGTACCTGGTATCTGTCTAGGAAATTGTCCATTTCCTGCAGATTTTCAAGTTTTGTTGAATATAGGCTTTTATAGTAAGATCTGATGATTTTTTGAATTTCCTCTGAATCTGTAGTTATGTCTCCCTTTTCATTTCTGATTTTGTTAATTTGGACGTACTCTCTGTGTCCTCTTTTTAGTCTGGCTAAGGGTTTATCTATCTTGTTGATTTTCTCAAAGAACCAACTTTTGGTTCTGTTGATTCTTTCTATGGTCCTTTTTGTTTCTACTTGGTTGATTTCAGCTCTGAGTTTGATTATTTCCTGCCTTCTACTCCTCCTGGGTGTATTTGCTTCTTTTTGTTCTAGAGCTTTTAGGTGTGCTGTCAAGCTGCTGGCATATGTTCTTTCCTGTTTCTTTCTGCAGGCACTCAGCGTTATGAGTTTTCCTCTTAGCACAGCTTTCATTGTGTCCCATAAGTTTGGGTATGTTGTACCTTGATTTTCATTAAATTCTAAAAAGTTTTTAATTTCTTTTTTTATTTCTTCCTTGACCAGGTTATCATTGAGTAGAGCATTGTTCAATTTCCATGTATATGTGGGCATTCTTCCCTTATTGTTATTGAAGACCAGTTTTAGGCCGTGGTGGTCAGATAGCACGCATGGGATTATTTCGATATTTCTGTACCTGTTGAGGCCCGTTTTTTTTAACAAGTAATAATTTTATTTGAGTTAGGACTACTACCTCTCCATTATTGGAACCCAAAGACACAGTGGAACTCCAACTTTGTGGACTTGAGCAAAGTTTGCTTATTGAACTCTACAGTCCTGAAAGCAAGGACTGAGCAGAAGCCTCTTTCAACTGTTCTGTCAACAGGAGAAAGTTCTTTAACTGATGTAGCTGAGCTGTTCTTCAACTTCACTGGGAAAGCAGCCCACACTGTGGCCATTTAAACCTGCACAAGCAAAAACATTAGTAGTATCCAACTTCTTATTTTGATACTTTGATTTTGATGTGAAATCTTCATTAGTCTGTGTAATAGTTATTTTTTTTTATTAACTTGAGTATTTCTTATATACATTTCAAGTGTTATTCCCTTTCCCGGTTTCCAGGCAAACATCCCCCTCCCCCCTCCCCTTCCTTATGGGTGTTCCCCTCCCAACCCTCCCCCCATTGCCGCCCTCCCCCCATAGTCTAGTTCACTGGGGGTTCAGTCTTAGCAGGACCCAGGGCTTCCCCTTCCACTGGTGCTCTTACTAGGATATTCATTGCTACCTATGGGGTCAGAGTCCAGGGTCAGTCCATGTATAGTCTTTAGGTAGTGGCTTAGTCCCTGGAAGCTCTGGTTGCTTGACATTGTTGTACTTTTGGGGTCTCGAGCCCCTTCAAGCTCTTCCAGTTCTTTCTCTGATTCCTTCAATGGGGGTCCTATTCTCAGTTCAGTGGTTTGCTGCTGGCATTCACCTCTGTATTTGCTGTATTCTACCTGTGTCTCTCAGGAGCGATCTACATCTGGCTCCTGTCGGTCTGCACTTCTTTGCTTCATCCATCTTGTCTAATTGGGTGGCTGTATATGTATGGGCCACATGTGGGGAAGGCTCTGAATGGGTGTTCCTTCAGTCTCTGTTTTAATCTTTGCCTCTCCCTTCCCTGCCAAGGGTATTCTTTTTCCTCATTTAAAGAAGGAGTGAAGCATTCACATTTTGATCATCCGTCTTGAGTTTCGTTTGTTCTAGGGATCTAGGGTAATTCAAGCATTTGGGCTAATAACCACTTATCAATGAGTGCATACCATGTATGTCTTTCTGTGATTAGGTTAGCTTACTCAGGATGATAATTTCCAGTTCCAACCATTTGCCTACGAATTTCATAAAGTCGTTGTTTTTGATAGCGGAGTAATATTCCATTGTGTAGATGTACCACATTTTCTGTATCCATTCCTCTGTTGAAGGGCATCTGGGTTCTTTCCAGTTTCTGGCTATTATAAATAAGGCTGCGATGAACATAGTGGAGCACGTGTCTCTTTTATATGTTGAGGCATCTTTTGGGTATATGCCCAAGAGAGGTATAGCTGGATCCTCAGGCAGTTCAATGTCCAATTTTCTGAGGAACCTCCAGACTGATTTCCAGAATGGTTTACCAGTCTGCAACCCCACCAACAATGGAGGAGTGTTCCTCTTTCTCCACATTGAGGCCCGTTTTTTGACCAATTATATGGTCAATTTGGGAGAAAGTACCATGAGGAGCTGAGAAAAAGGTATATACTTTTGCTTTAGGATAGAATGTTCTATAAATATCTGTTAAGTCCATTTGGCTCATTACTTCTCTTAGTCTGTCTATGTCGCTGTTTAATTTCTGTTTCCATGATCTGTCCATTGATGAGAGTGGTGTGTTGAAATCTCCCACTATTATTGTGTGAGGTGCAATGTGTGTTTTGAGCTTTAGTAAGGTTTCTTTTACGTATGAAGGTGCCCTTGTATTTGTGGCATAGCTATTTAGGATTGAGAGTTCATCTTGGTGGATTTTTCCTTTGATGAATATGAAGTGTCCTTCCGTATCTTTTTTGATGACTTTTAGTTGAAAATTGATTTTATTTGATATTAGAATGGCTACTCCAGCTTGTTTTTCCCGACCATTTGCTTGGAAAGTTGTTTTCCAGCCTTTCACTCTGATGTAGTGTCTGCCTTTGTCTCTGAGGTGTGTTTCCTGTAGGCAGCAGAATGCAGGGTCCTCGTTGCGTATCCAGTTTGTTAATCTATGTCTTTTTATTGGGGAGTTGAGACCATTGATGTTGAGAGATATTAAGGAATAGTGATTATTGCTTCCTGTTATGTTCATATTTGGATGTGAGGTTATGTTTGTGTGCTTTTCTTCTCTTTGTTTTGTTGCCAAGACGATTAGTTTCTTGCTTCTTCTAGGGTATAGCTTGCCTCCTTATGTTGGGCTTTACCATTTATTATCCTTTGTAGTGCTGGATTTGTAAAGAGATATTGTGGAAATTTGGTTTTGTCATGGAATATCTTGGTTTCTTCATCTATGTTGAGAGTTTTGCAGGATACAGTAACCCTGGCTGGCATTTGTGTTCTCTTAGGGTCTGTATGACATCAGTCCAGGATTTTCTGGCCTTCATAGTTTCTGGCGAGAAGTCTGGTGTGATTCTGATAGGTCTGCCTTTATATGTTACTTGACCTTTTTCCCTTACTGCTTGTAATATTCTTTCTTTATTTGGTGCGTTTGGTGTTTTGACTATTATGTGACGGGAGGTGTTTCTTTTCTGGTCCAATCTATTTGGAGTTCTGTGGGCTTCTTGTATGCTTATGGGTATCTCTTTTTTTAGGTTAGGGAAGTTTTCTTCTATGATTTTGTTGAAGATATTTACTGGTCCTTTGAGCTGGGAGTCTTCACCCTCTTCTATACCTATTATCCTTAGGTTTGATCTTCTCATTGAGTCCTGGATTTCCTGTATGTTTTGGACCAGTAGCTTTTTCTGCTTTACATTATCTTTGACAGTTGAGTCAATGATATCTATGGAATCTTCTGCTCCTGAGATTCTCTCTTCCATCTCTGGTATTCTGTTGGTGAAGCTTGTATCTACAGCTCCTTGTCTCTTCTTTTGGTTTTCTATATCCAGGGTTGTTTCCATGTGTTCTTTCTTGATTGCTTCTATTTCCATTTTTAATTCCTTCAACTGTTTGATTGTGTTTTCCTGGAATTCTTACAGGGATTTTTGTGTCTCCTCTCTATGGGCTTGTACTGGTTTTTTTATGTTTTCCTGGAATTCTTTCAGGCATTTTTGCGATTCCTCTCTGTAGGCTTCTACTTGTTTATTAATGTTTTCCTGTGTTTCTCTAAGGGAGTACTTCACGTCTTTCTTGAAGTCCTCCAGCATCATGATCAAATATGATTTTGAATCCAGATCTTGCTTTTCTGGTGTGTTTGGATATTCCATGTTTGTTTTGATGGGAGAATTGGGCTCGATGCTGCCATGTAGTCTTGGTTTCTGTTGCTTGAGTTCCTGTGCTTGCCTCTCGCCATCAGATTATCTCTAGTGTTACTTTGTTCTGCTATTTCTGACAGTGGCTAGACTGTTCTATAAGCCTGTGTGTCAGGAGTGCTGTAGACCTGTTTTTTTGTTTTCTCTCAGCCTGTTATCGGGACAGAGTGTTCTGCTTTTGGGCGTGTAGTTTTTCCTCTCTACAGGTCTTCAGCTGTTCCTGTGGGCCTGTGTCTTGAGTTCACCAGGCAGGTCACTTGCAGCAGAAAAGTTGGTCTTACCTGTGGTCCCGAGGCTCAAGTTCGCTCGCGGGGTGCTGCCCACGAGCTCTCTGTGGCGGCAGCAACCAGGAAGATCTGCGCCGCTGTTTCTGGGAGCTTCAGTGCACCAGGGTTCCAGATGGCGTTTGGTGTTTTCCTCTGGAATCAGTAATGTGTGCAGAGTGCAGTCTCTTCTGGTTTCCCAGGCGTGTCTGCCTCTCTGAAGGTTTAGCTCTCCCTCCCACGGGATTTGGGTGCAGAGAACTCTTTATCTGGTCTGTTCCTTCAGGTTCCCGCGGTGTCTCTATTGGCAATTTTAATAGTATATTATTGCCATCTATTTTGAAAATAATTGCATTATCTTAAAGGCACAGAATACAGATTGAGTAAAGAGCATTGATTAAATTACTTAAAGTTCGAGTTTGTAAACATTTATTAATTTATATGTTCCAAAAATTTTAATCTGTACAAAGAAGCTTTCTCTTTTTTTAATTAGTTATTTTATGTATTTATACTTCATATGTTATTCTCCTTCCTGGTTTCCCCTCTGCAAATCCCCTATTCCCTCTCCCTTTTCCCTGCTTCTACAAAGGTGCTCCCCTACCCACCCACCCGCTCCCGCCTCACAGAACTACATTCTCCTCCATTGGAAAGAAGCTTTCCACTATCTACCAAAGCTGCTGCGTTTTGGAATGTAAGTGACTCCAGTGAGCAATTATTATTTCTGAATATATTCTCAGAGCAAGGTTTTCTGAAAAATGAATTTGATGGCGAATTATACAAGATGTACAAACAACTTTAATATAGTTTTTCCAGTGGAGTCAAAACACAAAGGTAAGTTCTTTGTTCACTAAGATATAGCATATTTGTCTTGGCCCCATGTTTAAATGTCTGTGGTTTTTGCTGAAAACTCAGCATTTCCTTTGCCATGGACGAGTCACTTCACTACCCTTCCCTGATTATGGGAAAGCGATGCAAGCAAACTCTACGCTGGCATCATAAGTTTGCCAGAGTTCTATCAGGTACAGTTCAGAATCACATCCACTTAATGTAGACAAAGAGTAAAAGTGTTGAAAATTACACTTGCTCTAACCTGTCTTCTTGCATTACCATAGTTATCTATCTGTATGCTCCCCTACAACCTAGAAATATCAAATAGGGACTGAAAGGAAAGAGCTTATTATATTTGTTTTTCTGACACTGGCCAAGTTCACTTAGTATGATTACCTCCGGTTACAGTCATTCTTTTCTACATATAACAAGACTTTGTTCTTTGGACAAAGCCAGCTACTGGAGCAAACTAGGATTTCTGACCAGGACTCCTTAAGACTCAAGATAATGAAAAATAAGGAGAATTTGGTAAACTGCCATGGTTGAGAGGGTGCTGGGAAACATGATAACTACATGTAAATTGGCCTTCAAAGTTTAGCTTAAAGGCTTATGAAAGATGAGTGGTATGAAACTCAGTTAATAATAATAATAAACTTTTTTAAAATTTCCAGATATGAATTGTGATAATGTAGACATGAAGACTGAAGTTCAGACTTCTATTAGCCACAAAAATGCCAAGCGGGAGTTGTGGCTTTCCCACAATTCCAACATTCTGGATCCACAGGAAGGGGATTTCAAAGTAAAATGACTACAGAAACTAGCCAAGTATGCATTTAAAACTAGGTTATTTTTTAATACAAATGTCAGTATGTAATAAGGTAGAGAGTAGCAAAGACACAAAGTATCAGCCTGATTTTCACATTCTCCCCCCCCCCCTCTCTCTCTCTCTCTCTCTCTCTCTCTCTCTCTCTCTCTCTCTCTCACACACACACACACACACACACACACACACAAACACTAACACACATGCAATAACTATACACATTCATGCACATATACACGTGAAAAATACGAGTGCACAAAAATAAAGCCTTAGATGTGATCAGTGATTTTTCAAAAGAGTACTAAGGCCATTCGTTGATTCACTCAAAGGAAAGGCTGTCACTTCACTAACTAATGCATAATTTCAGATTCCACATTGTTGCCCCATATTATGTATAAGTGCTCGTCCAACAAACTGGGTTAAAACAACAAAACTCTCAGAAGCATATGGGAAATCTTCAAGACGAAAACTGACAATGCTTTCTTGGAGAAACAACAAAATAGGAATAGTGAAATAAAACACAAGCAATTCAATTTGATCAAATAAAAATAACATGTGACACATCAAACAATCTTGTGACTGGAACTGTAACAAAACCTGTGAAGTAGGGAATAATGACACAATGAATAAGGGAAAAGACCCAGTTTAAAGATGGTCTAAGGACTGTCATGGACATTTTCCCAAAGAAAATAAGTCAATAACCAATGTGCACATGAAAATATGCTCAATACATCAGAATATCAAATGTTTCAAAATTAGTAGTATTTTTCCGGGATGTAGAGACTTTTGAATCATTGTGCCTTGCTGGCTGGAATACAGTGTGGCAGCATAGTTATTCCTACAAACGTTAAACAACGAGTGGTCATGATACATCAAGCCTATTTCTGGTCATTTATGGAAAAGTATGAAAACAGAGACTCAGAGCAGATGTTTGTATATTTGTGGACAAATCACCACTATGTACATAAGCCTGTCTTTAGTCCTGACTTTTAGAAGAGTAAACTTCTTTCTCACCTTCAAGATCATTTTCTTCATAAGCTACCAAAATCCCCTTTGAGGTCTCACGTCTCCGTAGTCACACCAAATCTTGCTGCCTGCCAGCGCTAGCACATAGTTCTTGATGAAAGCCATCTGAAGTAACGCAGCAAAGTGCCCTTTCACCCCAACTGTATGTAGTATGCTACTTACACTCTCCTAGATTATAAAACCTTCAAATGTAATCAGTGAGTTACCCTTAAATGTACAATGGCCAATTTCAAAGTTCAATTGAAAACAATCAGATCGACATAAAATTGTGCTTTCACCTGTTTGTCCAATTCATTAGACTACAAGCAACTTCTTTTTAATCCAAAATTAATCAATAATACCGAGAACATTCTACACTCAATATTGTTTGAGTTTCACAGAAGTCTGGTAAAGGAATAAATGAGAAACACACATGTGCTTAACTCACCGAGTTATAGATTTACAATTAAAATCTGACCAGGCTTTAGCCGCTTAAGCATTTAATTGACCGTGTAATTCTGAAACATGTTTCAAGCATTCTATTATTGAATATACACGGCTAAAGATACATACCTAACTAATGACATGTATGGCCATTCAAATTCTACTTTTATTTAATTTTCCTTGTTTTTTAAAGAAAGGATTACTCTTGACTCAGAGACATAATCTCTTAAAACATACCATGTGTCTGCTTTGCACATGCAAACAGAGCAGTCTTAATTGGGATCACTGTGTTGTTCGGCTTCTTCACTGCTGTTTTCTTTCCAGAAGAATCAGCTCCGTGCATGGTGGAGGTCAGAGAGCCTGTGAGTGAAAAGAAAGCCTGAACGATGCAGTGTGAATCCCATCACACACGAGAGCTGGCACCAGTACTCTGGATTCATGACTCTGCATGGAGTAACACAAAGAAGCTAAGGGCTTGCCTGTTGCATCGACACTTGTAAGAGGTGTTTTTCTAATTTACTGAAGAGAAGAGACATATAAAGAATGGGGAGAAAGAAAGAAGGATTCAAATAGTTACTGAAGGTTTAGTTTAGTTTAATGTAATAAGAAAACATCTTGTTATTTGTGTACAGTAAACCAAAAAAATGGTTATTTTAAATTTTAGTGAGAGTGATAGTAATATACTACTTCGAAGATTTGTCAATCATGTAGAGAGAGAATTCCTGGGTCTTAATTTGAGTGCCACTAGAATGCTGAACTGTATTCTGAATTTTTGTTTTAGATCTCATTTGATGAATAAAAATAGTGCGAAGCATTAGATTATTGTCATTAACATATGACTTGATGGCCCTCATGCTTTTTCTTCTCATCATTAATCCCCAAACTATTATTCTTATTTAAACATAAATAATTATTTCTACTCTAAGACAATTTATTCAATCTGTATATATGCACACCTGTGCTTACACTTTCTTTCTTCTTTGTCCCCTTGTTTAACAATCAACATTACCAACTTCAGGAAAGTTCACTCTCCAAGGCCATCCTGCCTCCTGAGCACCCCTTTAATTCATTCTTATCAACCACGCCCATTAGAAAGATTACAGAAATAAAAATGTAAAATAATTGTGATAGACAACTTTTCATTGTTTGCTGTTAGTTTTCAAGACTTATGTGGAAATAGCATTTATTCAAAGCACAATTTTTAATCATTTTTCTTTACATGTGACTTTTAAACATTTTAATATAAATAAAAACACAGGATGCTTCTCCTCAAGGATAAACACACTATGTATTAGCCATGAAGAGGAGTATTAAAATTACTCTCAAGTTTGGTACAGAACTCTCTTAACTTTTGTAAAGACTCAAAGAATATTAAGCAACCAATTTAGTTCTCATGTTTAAGTACATTTGAGTACAGCCCATGAAAGCATTTTTATTTCTTATGCCTTTGTATGTACGTATAAAATTTCAAACCCTCCTTGACTTCTCTCAAGATCTTCTTACCATCATTAAATGCACACACACACACACACATACACACACACACACACACACCACACACACACACAACACACACACACACACACACACACAGATTGGTGGCATTACACTTTTATGCTTCCCAGTCTGAAGCATTTTTAGCATCCTCCTTCTACAACCATTTTGTATGTTGTTAACTGAATCCCTTCCCAGCCTCCAGAGAGGCAACTAAAAGCTGCCAACAGACTCTCCTGCATCCTTGGCCCCCAAGTCTCTCTTCACATCTCCAGCATCTAGTAGCACACAGGAATTGCTGGCTGCCTGTATCTTTCTTATCTTTTCCTATCACAGGAATTGCTGTCCTGTATCTTCATGTGGCCTCTTCTCAAGTATTCATGTGCAAATTTATCTAGTCAAGCACTCTCTCCTTAGTTCCTTCCTTGGCTCTGACCTCACATGGGCCCTTTATAAACTCAGATGCTGCATTGTATCTCCGCTTGCTCCATGTTTGCGATTTGTTTTCATGAGCTGTTACATGTGTTTTTCACAGCGATTCTGTAAAACCTTTACCCGTGTTGTTTTCCCTCTGCCCACCCTGGGTTCTCACCCCATTCACTCCATGGTAGGGCTATCATGAAGACAATGGCAGCTGTCTGAAATGATTCCATGTCCTCACTGTTATTCATAATACACTCATGTAGCCTTGCCGATGTTTGTCTATCAACTTTCCCAAATTTCAGAGAAAGATGAAGTTTCTTCTCATTTGGATGCATGTCTCTCTGAGATGAAACACATTCCTTACCTTGTAATGAGTCATTTTTTCCCAAATATTAAGGTGCTGTCATCTCTGTTTCCTGTTCTTCCTACTCAAATAGTTGGAGATCATCCATTCATTATTACAATTTTACAAAATACCCAAAAGAAATTATCAAATGAATTCTTAATCTTTCCAAACTATTATCATCGTTTACCTCCTGTTACACAACAAATATCTATAGCCATTTTTATATCATGTCGCCTCTATTTCTTCAATCTATTATCTTTCATGCCATAATTTGACTTCTCCTGATACAGCTAAAATGAGCAATGCAATAGTTCTTTCTTATTTTGGTATATCTTTTTAATATTTCAACTACCTCTAAACAGTTTGGTCTAAACATATTAAATGGGAAAATTCTAAAATTAACCATTCACCAGTTTTAAGTTGTGTATCACCCTAAGTATGAAGATGTTTCTCATAGTTGAGTCATTAATAATGATAACAATAATAATAACAATAATAATTATTATTATTCTTTCAATAGTGCCACACTGAATAAATATCTGCCTAGTTGTGGCGGTTAGTGTTCCGTCAACTTGATGCTAGCTAGAGTCATCTAGAAAGAGGAAACCACAATTAAGAAAATATCTCCATAGATTGGCCTGTAGGAAAGACTATGGTGTCATTTTTTTTTTTTGACTAATGGTTGGTATAGGAGGGCCTAGCTCAGAATGGTTGGTACCACATCTGGGTAGTTGGTCTCAAGTTGTATAAAAAATAGGTCTGAGCAAGCCATGGAGAATACCATAAGTAGTTATTTCCTCGTGACTTCTGTTTCAGTTTCTAATCTCAGATGCCTTCTTTCCTATCCTGATTTCCTTTCTGGATAGAGTACAACTGTAAGCTGATATAAACCATTTCTTCCCCAAGTTTCCTTTGGGTTTGGTTTTTATTGCAACAATAGAAACCTAAGTAAGACAGAAATTGATTCTAGGTTCATGGGACACTACTGTTGTGACAGAACTGACCATATTGCTTTGGGGAAGATTGTGAAGGCTTTTGGAACTTTAGTCTAGAAAATCCATTGAGTATCCAGAACTTAGTGAGCTATTGTAGGAACGTTAAAGATAATGCTGAGAGGAATTCAAATAAGGATCTGGCTTGTGAGGTTTCAGAATGAAGAAATACTCTACTCAGCCAATCAAGTGATATTTTCAACGACGAATATGTGATTCTGGTTAGCTGGGGCTAAAGAATTATCTGTGATTAGGAAGAGACCAGCATTACTGAGATGTAAACTAAGAAGAGTTTTGTCATAGTCAACATGCAAAAGTTGCAGTTAAGAAAAGGGCTATCTCATGCTTGGAGCCAAATTTGTTTGTATGTGAAAGTTATACAGGTGGCACCGGTTTTAAAAGCATGAATGGGCCATGGAGAACAGCTGAGGCTTGACACTTTGTGGCCTCGTTGGAGCTTCTGAAGAGAGGCTGAGAGAGGTCACTGGTGAATGTGCAGCCTCAGCTGTAGCAATGACCATAGCATCCTGGACAGACCAATGCCATGAGACACTATACAAGGGAACAGTTGGGAATAAGCAAGGAAGAAGAGTTTGCACAATTATAATGCATTGGTGTTTCAAGTTGACAAGTGGCCAATTGTGCTAAGAAGGATTTTGTCATCATGCAACAAGCTAGTGTCTTCTGGAAAAGGGGAACCAATACTGAGAAATTGCCTCCAATAATTGATTGATGTTGATGGGTAAGGGCCCAGCAAACTGTGGCCAACTCTGGGCAGTTGATTTTGAGCAGTATTAAAAGAAAACAGAAAAAGTCATATGCATAGGGAACAATCCAGAAAGCAGCATTTCACTACTGCCTTGATTTCATCCCTTCATTTCCTTCTATGATGAACTACAGATATAAGATGAAATAAACCCTTTTCTTCCCAAGTTGTCTATGGTCACGGTCTTTATCTCAGCAGCAGAACCTAAATAAAACACTGTATCGCTTGGGACTCACCTCAGTCACCATATCAACTGTCACAGTATAACAGTGCTTGTGTTTGAGAGGCTTTTATCTGTGGCCCCAAAGTACAGCAATATTGATGTTTACAATTCAGATATGCCAAAAATAGTCTGCAACGTACTTCTCTTAAGTAAGTAGGCAAATATTTTAGGATACATAGGGAAAGGAACAGACAGGCAACAGGCTTACTAAGATTTACAATTGCTCCTATTAATCTTTTTCTGGTGGCTAATATAGAAAATAAATCTCATCATAGGTATGTATGAATAAGAGAAAAACTACATATAAGGTTATTGAACCTACATCCTACAGAAGAAAAGAGATTACCTGCCTCTTAAATGATAAATCTGTTGATTATCTTTCATGAGTCCTGGTTATTTTACTATCTTTGAAAAAATTGTCTTGGCTCTCACTCAGTGTATGGTCCTCCATTTTTCTTCTTTTCTGCCACTTCTAATGTCCCTGCCTATTAAACAAATATTGGAATCTCACAGGATCTGATCCTTGTTTTGGTTGATACAGTCACTGAGGAAAATAATTCTGATATCAATATTTTAGAGATGCACTGATAGCTTATATACTTATGTGAATAAGTTTTAAGTCATGGATATTTTTTAACAATTCCTGAAAAAAACAGTCCAAAATATCCTAACACAATTCTTCAAAGACATGGAAAGAACATTTCTCAAATTCATCTGAAAAGGTAAAAAACCCAGAATAGCAAAAACAATTCTTAACAATAAAAGAACGGCTGGGGGAATCACCATCCCTGACCTCAAACTATACTATAGAGCAATAGTGATTAAAAACTGCATGGTATTGGTATAGAGATAGACAGGTTGATCAATGGAATAGAATTTAAGACCCAGAAATAAAATCACACATGTACTCACACTTGATCTTTGACAACGGAACCAAAAATATACAATGAAAAAAAGAAAGAATCTTCAATAAATGGTGCTGGTCTAACTGGATGTCTGTATGGAGAAAAATGAAAATAGACCCATATTTGTCCCCTTGAACAAAGCTCAAGTCCAAGTGGATCAAGGACTTCAACATAAATACAGATACACTGAATCTAATAGAAGAGAAAGTGGGAAAGAGCCTTGAATTCATTGGCACAGGCAGAAATTTCCCAAACAGAACTCCAATGGCTCATGCTCTAAGATCAAGAATTAATAAATTGAACTTTGCGAAACTGGAAAGCTTCTGTAAGGCAAAGGACATAGGCAATACACCAAATCAGTATCCTACAGATTGGAAAAAAAATCTTCACTAAGCCCACATCTGATAGAGGGCTAATATCCAAAATATGTAAAGAACTCAAGAAGCTAGCCACCATAAAAACAAAAAGAACAATCAAATAATAGGGTATAGAACTAAACTGAGAATTCATAATAGAGGGATCTCAAATGGCTGAGAAGCACCTAAAGAAATGTGCAAAGTCCTTAGTCATCAGAGAAATGCAATCAAAACGACCCTGAGACTCCACCTTACAGCAGTCAGAATGGCTAAGATCAAAACCTCAGGTGACAACATATGTTGGTGAGGATGTGGAACACTTCTCCATTGCTAGTGGGTTTGCAAACTGGTATAATCACTCTGGAAATCAATCTAGACATTCCTCAGAAAATTGGAAAAAGACCTACCTAAAGATCTAGAAATACCACTCTTGGGAATATACCCCAATGATACTCCACCATGCAGCTGGGGAGCATATTTCACAATGTTCATAATGGCCTTATTTGTGATAGCCAGAAGCTGGAAACAACCCAGATGTCCCATGACAAATGAATGGATACAGAAAATGTGGTTCATTTATACAATGGAATACTACTCAGCTATTAAGAACTAGAACATCTTGAGTTTTGCAGGCAAAAGGATGGAACTAAAATATGTCATCCTGAGTGACATAACTCAAACCCAAAAGGACACGCACAGCATGTTCTCATCAATAAGTGGATATTAGCCAAAAAGCAATACAGAATACCCAAGGTACAGTTCACAGAACTCAAAAAGGTCAACAAGTTGAAGGGCCCAAGTAAGGATGCCTCAGTTCTACCTGGGAGGGAGAAGAAAGCAACCACAAGGCGGGAAGGAGGGAGGGAGAGGGGAACATAATCTGGTATTGGGTGGGGGAAAAGGACTGAAGCCCTGAGGGCCAGCAGAAAGAATGGAAGCAGGTGACCTCAGAAGGAAGGAGGTTGGGAGGACCCTCTAGAATATACCAGAGACCTGGGAAGTGACAGAGCCTAGATGAAAGGGGAACCTTGACTCAAAGGCCCTATAGTGGGGAGAGGCAAATTATTGAATCTACCTCCAGCAGAAAGATATAGCCAGAGCTCTGACCTATAATTTTTCCTATCTGAAAGAAATGCAGGGATGGAAATGGAGAAGGGCCTGAGGAAAAGAAGGGCCAGCAACAGGCCCAAAGTAGGATCCAGCTCAAGGGGAGACCTGAAGACCTGACACCATTACTGAAGCTATGGTGTGTTCACCAGAAGGGACCTATCATGACTGCTCTCCAAAAGATCCAACAAGCAGCTGAAAGAGTCAGATGCAGATATGTGCACCCAACCAGTGAACAGAAGTTGCTGACCCCTCAGGCTAAATTAGAGAAAAGCTGGAGGAAGCTGAGGAAGAGAGCAACCCTGTAGGAGGACCAGCAGTCTCAGTTAACCTGGACCCCTGAGATCTCTTAGACACTGGATCACCAACCAGGCAGCTGAGATGAGGCCTCCAACACAAATACAGCAGAGGACTCCGTGGTCTGAGTTCAGTCAGAGAAGCTGCACCTAACCCTCAAGAAACTGGAGGCCCCAGGAAGTTTAGAGGCCTGGTGGGGTAGATGGGGTGTGGACATCATAGTGGAAACACGGGGATGGGAGGAGATATGGGATGTGGAACTCTCAAGGGGAGTGGACTGGGAGGGGAATAAAATCTGGAGTGTGAAAATAAATAAACAATAATAAAAATGTCATTGAGTGTTACCATCTATGATTCTGCTGTCTCTCTACAAGTGCAACAAAGTTGTTTTATCTAAATATCTCATGAATGAAGATAAATATAGAAGCAGCCATTTTTCAAGTCACAATTTTTTTAGCATGCCTGATAGTCATGATAATCTTCAACACTCCGTAATTATTTGAAACTAGTTACCCAACTTCATCTTGCCTTGGATAACGGTCATACTTTTATACATTATTGGACAGGTTTACAAACATGCCCTACCATCTTCAACCTACCTCAATGATCTTAAATGTTGAGCATTTAAGATGGTAATTCCTTTGTCAGGAGATGCTTTAGTGTTTCTACTGAGGGGTTCTCCTCCCAGTTAATCCTCCTAAGAATATTCTCATTGGACTACCAAGAGATATGTCTCTAAGTTGACTTCAAGTTTCTTCAGTTAAAACTCAAGACGTATGACAGCACTTTACTTCATTGCAAGCTCCTCTATTCAAATCATCTTTCCAAAAACAAGTTTATCAAATAGTTCCTCAAAACTAAAAATATTGTAGTGCTCATTAGATTAGATTCTGCCTGCCTTTTCATAGTCATCACTTGCCAGGCAGTGTGTAAATCTTATAACATAATCACGGCAAAATGCAGTGCTGCTCCATATAAATTTAATGCCCTCTCTTTTAAAAAATATCCTTTCTGTCCATTGGCTGCATAAGTTGAATATTTCCACTTTACGTCCATTTCCCAGGAGTATCTCTCACATGCTTTTGTGTTTTCTTCGGCTGCTGAAAATACTTAAGGAATAGTATTTTATTTGCCTTTGGATGACGAATGCAAATCCTAGTGCTGACATCTGCTTCTTAGAAAATTGTGATGTAGAAACAAAGGCGACCATTATGCACATTTAGATCATACAATTTTCTCATTACATTCCTTTGAGGAAATGGAAAGTTCATAGAGGAGCGGAGTCTGTGTGTGTATGTGTGTGTGCGTGTGCATGTGCGTGCGTGCGTGCGTGCGTGCGTGCGTGCGTGCGTGTGTGACTGGATTCTAATCTGGGGCAGTGAGTGAGTGTGTGTGTAGATTTGCATCTTGTGCAGCTCTTCAGATTTTCTGGACTTAACATTTCATGTAATTCAATCAGATGTGTATGTTACTGCTCTGCTAAGTTAGCATTAACTTCACCCTTTTCTCTACAACTTTGTCTCCAGAGTCAATCATTGGAATTTCAACTTCCTCTGTTACAAGTCTACTGACAGCTCCTAAGCAGACTAAAAAGGGAAAGAAACAGTGGAAGCAGTGATTGCTCACAAGACACAAAGTCTTCAATGTGCCTGTGAGCTTATCTGGGAAACAAGTTCACTAATCCAAGCTTACAAAATGTTATAAACAGTAAACCTACCTTATCATGATGCATTTAATTTTTTTGTGCTGCAAAATAGCATTGATCAACTGTTTTTCCCCATAAGGTTCTACTTTAGGACCTCCATATGCTCAGCTTTAATAATCTGCTTCCAAAACCAGGAACCATTCCAAATATGAGTTATGGAAATATTACGCTTCTTATTAAAAACAACATAAAAAGAAATATCTGAAACGCAGGTATCAATCTAGGGAACACAGTAACAGAGCCATGTGAACTGCTATATGTGCAGAGTCACTGCATAAAGTCACTTGCACTGTGGCACTGTCACTCATTTCACTAAAAGTGAAAATTGCTGTGACAAATATGTCACTATGGGGGTCAAATGGTAATTTGCACATGCTAAACAGCTCAGCAGGAAATTACATGTGATCCTTCAAATCACTAGCATTCCCACGAGAAATCACTTTAGAAGACATGAAGGTCACATGGATTGTGTTAGGGATAAAACTCTTTCAGACATATGTTCCATCCTTCCCTTGAGAGGAAGAAATTGAAAGATATAGAGAGAGGTTTAGTCAAGGTGTTTGAAGTGGAAGAAATGTTGTAATTTAGTGTGGTTAAACAAAAGGGAACTAAAGAATCTTGTCATTGAAGACCAGTTGAAAAAATTTACTCAGGTTGAGTCTTCTAATAGCATCATATTACTCTTTATCTGTAAAATCCAGTTATGTTTATGTTTTTTATAAAAATTATGTTCTCTAAAAAATACTATGAAAAATATTTCTGGAATGATTTAAAACGTCACCTCGGAATGAATTGCTGTGCTATCCTAGCAAATTTCCTCACCTGCGTCTTTTTTCCACAGACACAGTAAGACGTGGATTGGAGTTATTGGCCTGAGCTCTGGAGATGTGGATAGAAATGCAGTGGAAGGGGTATGGCACAGAGCACACTCCTCTCTTAGACACACACACTCCTCTCTTAGACACACATGTTGAAGAATACTGCACGCAGTTGATGATTCCAGGACAACAGAATTTGAATGTCACCAAAATACATACCTGAAATACTTATATGATTCTTTTCTTCAATGATTACATCCTTATGAAGCGTTCTTATATCCAACAGCTCAGAAGACAAATAGTATTTAATTTCCTTCCAATCCAGTCTGTTCTTGCAATACTCTCCTCATAGACACTTTTCCTTCTACCCTCTTATTTTCTTCTGTCTAATAGAGCCTCCCCAACATCTGGAAGCATTCTCATCCTAGGAGTTCTTTAAACAGGATGCATTTTGTACCAGGGACTATGTAGCATTAGGTAATGGTTATGGCCAAGAACCATAGTAATTCCTACTAAGAAGCCTTTGGTTTAAACAGAGTATATTAAATGAAAGTGAAGTACAAAACAAGAAGAAGTTTTAGCTGTATTAAGGCATAATCAACTAGCCTAAGTTGAAAGACAGGATGAATCTGGGGACAAGAATACCTCTAGGCTAAGACACAAAGATGGTTTGGAAAGCAGAGATCGAAAAATACCTTTCACCACAAAAATAGAGCATGCAATAGCATAGATGTGGTTTGCAGTCAAGTTCATTCAAAAAAATAGTTTAAAGCTTCTAAAGCCTAGAACACATGAGAAAACTGAGTAAGTGATGGACTTGGTGGAAATCTTTGAAAGCTTAGAAGTCATCATCCATTATCTTAAGTGCACTAAGAAGCTTCTGGAAGGTTCTGGAGGAATTAGAAATCAGCTTTGCATTTTAAGACATCTTGACAGAATCCTAAGTGAAAAGTCTGCCAAGTCTAGGGGATAAGAGGGGATAAGAGAACTGTCAGTGACTGGTTGAGGCATAACTATTGTCTGAATGGAAGATGCAATAGTGAGTAGTTAAAACCAAGTTTTCCACACACTGAAGGAAACTAATGTTATAGTAGTAAAGCCCTTTATGAGGGTGGAGATTGAACTAAGAGAAGAACCCTAGAAGAGTAATGTTTTTGTTAAAAAGCTGAAAGAAGAAGAGTGTTCAAATGTCAAGAAAGAGAACATTTCCAAGTATATAGTAGTATGTATCCAATATTCTTGACTCTAAGGTAAAGCTTACAGTGGCATTCATTAACACGTTTGCCTCCCACAAATTAAGTCCCATTACCCAAATCAAAGATCCATGAGCAGCAGCCTGCACCAGAGCTAGGACACACATACAGGCAGAGCTCTAGGACATTTTTGAGTAGCCAGTCTAATCGAATACAGCTTCAATGGGAAATCCTATCTCCCCAAGTCTGGTGGAGAATCATCTATGAGAATGAAAAAAGAAATAGAAACCGTGAGTCAAGATTATGAGCACTCCAGATAATAGGGAGAGGCAACTCCAACAGAGAGAAGAGTGTATTTCTGCAATTCGAAAAGTAGCCCACATTAACATATTCAGGATGCCTTCATTTTCTCTTTGAAGGTAGAGATAGGATTTTCTGGGGTAGAGGGAAAAAACCAGGGATATAGTGGAATATTTAAAACTATTCAAAACACTGCAAAAGAAAGCAATCCAGGGATCCAAATGACAATTCTTAGGTGTATTTTTGGGGCTTGCCGGACACAAGTTGATTTCACACTATGCGAATATCTGGTGGCATTTATTTTTATGTTTATTTATTTCAAGAAGTATGAAAATTCAAGGATCTAGCATTGATCCAATTAGCTTCATACATATTGGTACTCTTCACAACAGCATACGAGGAGAACAGAAGGCAAGACAGTTAGGGATATTGACATGTTGAGTTTGGTAGTATCTACAGACAAAGTGTGCCTGCTCAGATAGGTGAGAGAGAAATAAAACAGAAGTAAAAAAATCTCAGAAACTGTATGCTGGAAGAAAGTCCAATGGGAAATGAGAGGAATTAAACTTAGATATTACAGAGTACAATAGTTGAATGTAGTCCTTTGGAAGAAGTTTGTAGTTATAACAAAACACAGCATGTAGCAATGAAGTAGGCAGGCAGAAGTGGCTTAGAGAAAAAGGTCACACGGAACAAAAGTAAGGACTTAAAAGCCTGGGTCTATGGATAGGAAATCATCCAAGTTGATAGAAAAACCCTCTAGAATAATACTAAGAATAGGGATTGAAAGATTTAGTAAGCAGTTGCAAAAATATTCAAGAAAAAAAAATAATATCAAATGACATTTTTATAATTCCTCGATCATACTTATTCACTTTACATATCATTCACTGTCTCCATCCTGCTCCCCACCCCCGTACACAAACTTCTGTTCTCCCCCTCCCCTTCTCCTCTGAGTAAGTGGGTCCCCTGGCACTTCAAGTCTTTGTGAGGCTAGGCACTTCTTCCACTGAGACCAGGGAAGGCAGCCTAGCTAGAAGAACATATCACACATACACACAACAGCTTTCGGAATGGCTCCTGCTCTAATTGTTTGGGACCCAACTGAAGATGAAATTGCACATCTGCTACATATGTGTGGGGAGGCCTAGTATGCTCTTTTGTAGAAACTTTATTGAGTGTATGTTGACTAGAACTAGTGACTTATACCTAACAAAGAGATAATTTTATTTGAAATTCTTCCTCTAATATAATTAGGAATAGCTCAATCACTTTCATTCTGAGGAAATGTGAGAACTCAGCTGCATGTGCCGTTCATATCTATGTGGATGTTGTTAATAACATTAAATGCTAGGCTAAAAGATTGAGGGGTGCAAAGCTTTATTCCCAGTACTGGCTGTGGGGATCTCTGAGTGTTAGGTCAGCCTGGTATGTGAAGAGCTTTCCAGGACATCTAAGGCTTCCTAGTGAAACCTCGTCTAAATCCATCACAGAACCGTGATGTTAGAGCTTTGATGGTTGAGTATTTATTTATTATTCAAGAGGCCCCTGGTTTGATACCAAAAGCAGCATAGAAAAATGAAATAGTAAATTATATCAGATCATGATTTCAGTGAATTATTCTACAAAGTCACATATAACTACCAAAAACCTTGTAACTTGTTCTTTATGAACACTTGCTACTTCTTTGATGATGATAATGATATAGAATGTAGTCATTCTAAATCCAAACCACATTATTCAAAATTCAATCATTGGTGTTTATTGAAGATGACTTGCAATACATTATTTATTCTTAATGGTCAATTTGTCAAAGCATCATCATTATTATCAGCTGAACCCTGTACCTACTCAAACCCACTCCCTTAGAGAGTGATTTTTTGGTATAAAAATTAAAACGGTGTCATTATATCATACTTTCCCATATTCAACAATTTGAGACATGTGGTTTAACTTTTTCTTCATGTGTTAAGGCTATAACGTGCATATCAAATATTCAATTTTCTGTCAGTTCTTATACTCCCAAACATTGAAATGAACATCATGAATTCTTTGTTAGGTATAAGTCACTAGTTCTAGTCAACATACACTCAATAAAGTTTCTACAAAAGAGCATACTAGGCCTCCCCACACATATGTAGCAGATGTGCAATTTCATCTTCAGTTGGGTCCCAAACAATTAGAGCAGGAGCCATTCCGAAAGCTGTTGTGTGTATGTGTGATATGTTCTTCTAGCTAGGCTGCCTTCCCTGGTCTCAGTGGAAGAAGTGCCTAGCCTCACAAAGACTTGAAGTGCCAGGGGACCCACTTACTCAGAGGAGAAGGGGAGGGGGAGAACAGAAGTTTGTGTACGGGGGTGGGGAGCAGGATGGAGACAGTGAATGATATGTAAAGTGAATAAGTAAAAAAATAAGTTAAAAATTTCTAAAATAAGATGTAAAAAGTCAAGTTCATAGTAAGGCTTCCAGACAGTCATCGACAAGGAACTTTTGAGAATCCCCACCTTTGGGAAATATAGCTTTTATCGAACATTAAATAAAGCTAATTTATCCTGCATTATATGGGTCTAAGTTATAGTTGATTTTGAGTTAAGAGCTCTACTATTTCTATGGTCAATTGCAACTTCTTTTACTGTCAGTATTCTTGTCTGGGATCTTTAGAACTAAATGTATAAATTGTTGCAATGATAAACTGAGATAACAAAGGTTCCTAGAGTGGTAAGTAAAAGGAGAGTATGTCTACTTTAGTTGATGATTGGGTATCACAGTTATACGTAAAATCATAAGCATGCCTTATTTATTTTTAATTGTGCATATGTGAGTCTGTGTATGTGTGTACTTTCATCACTCTCCATTTCCTTCAACTTTTCAGTGTTTCTTACTTTTCTCATATTCATTCTCTCTTTTTTATTTAGATGGATAGATGATACTATATTACATTATTTTCTCTATCCCCCTTTTAGAATCTTTCCATTGCTACTCGCCGCTCACTAATTCATGATCTCTTTTTACACACACACACACACACACACACACACACACACACACACACACACAGAGAGAGAGAGAGAGAGAGAGAGAGAGAGAGAGAGAGAGAGAGAGAACTGGTCAAAAATGAGTGAACTGCTGACTATGGGGAACCCAGCCCCAATTCATACATGTACTATACAACCTCTGTGTCTAAGTATTTAAGACTCGGGGAATATTACAGAAGAGATGGGAGAAAGACAACTAAAGAGGCAGAGACAATGAGTCTGTGAGATTACACCTTCCATATAAGCAGAGAAATCTCAACAGTACGGTTGCCTGAACAAGACCAAAGCAATATCGGCAACAGTTAACATGCCAACACGGATGCAGGAAATCTCATAAGACAGCAACCATAGATGAAGAGCTACAGGCACTTAATGGCTTCTGAGAGACAGAAACAATCTTCCCCAGGAATGAGCACCCTAATTGGTTATCCAATACTAAACGCAATCCTAAAATTAAACCATTGTTGTCCAACAAACTTGTCGCATGTCTCCTGATTTTATTTATTTATATATTCACAGAACTTTAGCCACTTCAGACAGTCTACATTAAACAAAATAAAAAACTTGATAGCACATCTAAATTTGGTTTGCCTTTGGTACTTTATAGATACATAGTATTCCACTACAGCATCTAAATTCATTTTTTAAGTTATAACAAGGAATTGTATATGATACTGTCATTAACTTTTTTAGCAAAGACTAAAACTTAATTTGGCTTATGTAGAAGCAGAATCCCCAAACATAAGTAGAAAGTGTAGTTTCCTAGTCTAATTGGTTTTAAATTTTGAATAGTTCTTTCCTATTAAATATAGGGCCATTCATCAATAGTTAATCTGAGAGAATTGTCCGAAAGAGTAAAGCAGAAAATAACTTAGAGGAACAAAAAGTCTGAGACTTAGAGTTTCTGGAAGATGCAGTACATATCCAGTAATTAGTGAGCGAGGGAACATCCCACCAGGTAAGAGTGCTATGAATTTTAGATTTGGCTTTATTTTAAATCTTGACATTGTCTTGTCTGAAAGGTACTCAGTTCCTGTAGGATCTGTATACCCTGGAAGACTTAAGATAACTTATCAGCTCTTAGTATATTTTGAACTCTAATTACGTCTCACAGTAGCTGAACTTTTCAAACTGCTGTGTCCCATCCTCCTCCACATTGTTTGTATTCGCTTACCAGGGCCACTGCAACCTGTCCCCTTCTTCCTTGCTGTGCTATGGAAACACAGAAAGAAGACCCTTTGAGCCAACCATCTGGTCTGCAATTAAACTAGCAAGCATTCTCTTTTCAATAATTTATTGTGGGCGTCTTTTTGTTTCCAAGTAACTCTTGGTAAAAAAAAATCACGAATTGATTGGGAAAATAAACAACAAAGACAAAATCTTACTCGCAAGATGGCAAACTTACGGAACTGAGGTATAAGCAGTCTGTATGGCATTCTTTGCTATCCTGGTTGGCCCCTTGTTTAACTGAACACTATAATTTAGGCACTTTCCAAGGAGAATCTAAGAACAATTGCAACAGTTGTGAATATAAGTAAGCATGATGCAAGATTTACTAAAGAAATTGGACTGCTATATAATTATCCGTGAAATAACAACACTTGACCCTGATTTATTTTGTAGGCTGCCTTTTTCTCTCCAAACATGTTGAACTTGATTTTTCCCTTAAAACCAGATGTTGTAACATTTCAAAGAAGATGGATGGAATGCAAACTCAAGACCAAAACTGTTTTAGGTTTGCATTTCTTATTATTGTTATTAAAGAAAGGGCTTGGACACTACATGCTCTGGGAATGAGCCAAATTTCTAATTTAGATGGCAATGGCCATCTTAGGGTTTTTTTTTTTTAATATACAAGCAACACTCCATTCGCTAGAAACAAAGAAATATAAAAAGTAGACCAGGCAATTAAAAATGGTTTCATCTTGACAGTAAGTGTGAAATAGTAACCGTCCATTTTACTTTACTGCTGGGAAAGGTTCTAGTGGTTACAATAGGAAATAAAACACTCTAAGGTTTATTAGTACTATTCAGTGGGGCTGGGTTGTTTCTCCAAACATTTTGACAGTTTTGTTTCCATGTCACTGACTGTCACTTTTGTAAACATGAGGAACTGACAAAACCCTCAGAATGAGAAACCTTGTTCCCAAGAACTTCCTCCAAAGTGAGAAAGGCAAGAGGCTCCTGGTCTCTTCTGAGAGCATCCGGATGGTTTCAAAAGGAAACCACTCACTCCCACCCCATCAACTCCAGGGCCAGAGCTTCTAGGTAGGGGTTCCAAATGGATAAGGAGAGGGAGAGGGAGGTAGGAGATAAGACTCTGCTGATAGCTACAGAGACAATAATAAGGAAGGCTGACAAGGTGGTGTGGACATGTGCATCCACCTAAACCAGAGCAGACCCTAGCAAGGTTAATCCTCCTGACTAGATTAGATCGTCGCATTAGTACCCTCACACTTCACTTATTTATTTTAAATTGATGACCTTGGTTAACTAACCAAGGTGAGTACTTAGAAGAACTGGATTGACATGACTTTCCTGATAGTGTTTACCCCACTTCAGGTTATAATCACTGCTTTCTAGCTAGCAAAGTGCCCCTTCAGCCATGGAGGATCAAGTACAATATAGCTGTCTGGAGACCTGAAGGCAAGATTCATTAAAAAAAGGGGGGGCAGTGTTACTATAGAACCATTGTTTGAAAAATTACCTTGAGGGGGAAAAATGTCCATCAGAAAAGATTATGATTATTTTATTTAAAATAAAAAGTTAAATAATAATGGGAAAAACATTTGATTTTTCATATACTACTTTTCTTAGACAAAGCACGTCACTGAACATTAAAAGTCAGCAATTCATATGCTGTTCCTCTGTGCCCGGGGTAGACAAATACATTAGCAGGCACCCTTAGTGGTGACTTATGCTCTGACATGACAGGAAATAAACTTTTTGCAGAAAAATGACTTGTTTTGTTAAGTTTACTGGGATCTAGAAATGAGAATACCACAATAAGAGTTGGGTAGATGGTGTGTTTTTCGTAGAGAGTCAACAAATATTTTGGTATTTATGACGACCTGTGTACACTATTGTTATCACCATGACTATAAAAACAGAGTGCCTGTGCACTCTGACTTATATAGTAGCTCATGACTTATATAGTAGCTGGTAAGGGCAATTTTGATAAACCAGAAAGGGGGAGCAACAGAGAGAGAGAGACAGACAGACAGACACAGACAGAGAGAGAGTCAGAATGGCAGAAAAAGAGACAGAGGAACAGATAGATACAGAAGAGGAAACAGAGGGAGACAGAGAGGGAGACAGTGATCAAAAGACAAAGACAGAGACAAAGAGACCAACGGAGAAAATGTGAAGAGAAGAAGACAAAATAAAGACAAGCTCCAGACTCTAATCTTGGATGGTAGGATAGGCTTAACAAAGGGGCAGAAGGAAGCAGAGTATGGAGGAAGAAGGCTCTGAAAGCTTTCTCCTTATAGGAAACAAGGCTGTGCTGGTGGAAGACTCTGACAGATAGGAGAAACTGAAAGGAAGCCAGTGTGGGTAGAGGCTAAAGAGCAGGCAGTGACCTCAAAGACCTAGAAGGCAAAATGGGAAGGCAAAGACCCTCCATGCCTTACAAGCTATTAAGAATAAAACCTCCAGGCAACAGGAAGCACTGACATGTCCTAACTGTAATCAGAACATCCAGGCAATATAGTGCAATGTTTTTGATCTTGTCAGTAATTTAAAACACTATTTTTCCCAGAAATTATGGCATTATACATTATATATAATTTCTGATATTCTTTACACATTTTCAAGTTAAAGTCTTGATTATATGTGTTCAATGCAGACTTTCATTCTAACAAATCTAAAACAGTCAATTTCTACTCTGCCTCCCATAGAATGTCTACACACAATTCTTACCACTACCCAAAGTGTACTTTTGGATATTTTTAACTGTATGAATCAAAGAAATTAAGTAGGGTACACTCTGTCAGTCAATGTATGGTCACTTTACATTTTTTCCACGGCCATTTCTAAATTGTAGACACAGGCAGAGGAGTTTCTTTTGTTGATGGTAAAAGCAAATATTTACAAGACAGGCTGTCCAGGAAAGAAATTGAATCCACATATAATCTGTTTTTGTTGCAAAGTCTGCTGCTCAATTTTATAAGCAGCTGCTGGCCAAATGTAATTCGAACCCAAACCCAAAATTTTCTGACTTTTTTGTTGAAGGGAACAGAATATTTTGCTTAAATATGTCAAAGAAGCTGTTAAGAGTCATTGAGGGATTTCGGTTGGGTGGTTTGTTTTTGGCATTTTAGAAACTCATTTTGAAACAGTACAAAACTATGTAACAAAATAAGCACTATATTGTTATAAGAGCCCAGTGTAAGCCTAAATCAGAGATTCAAGGATGCGCTTCCAATGGTGTGTAGGTGGTAGAAATGCGAGTCCTACTGAGAAATAATGAGATGTGTGTATGTATGAGCCGCCTGTGTATCCTTTTCAACACATATCCCCACGAGAAAATGACATAAAGCAACTTGCAATTAAACTTTATTTGATGCCAGATGAAAAACAAATGTTTTTAAAGCACTAATTTTTAATATAATAATTATTTGCTCTGCATGTGCAGACCAGCAGCTCCTTACACTATGCCAATTCTGCAGTCAATGTTCATTTTTAAATAACACAGAAAGAGGCTATCCTATTTTCCCTTATTTGTCTATTTACTTTCCAATGTTTGTTTTCAGAAGTAGATTATTTGCAGTCCATGGTAGAGATCGTGGACACACAGGCCATCATGCAATCAATTTGTCAGCGTTACAAATATGTCTTAAGCTAAAAAAACAAAACAAAATGTATATATGCTTTTGATCTGCCGTATTTAAATAACTCACAATTTTTTCCAGCACTGAAGTGTATTCTTTTAGGATTTCTGAACCCTGAAATGGCTGCTTCCAATTACTTCAAAGGCCAAGAAACAATTTTAAAGGAAAACTTCTCCAGTATTTCTACCCATAAGATAATAAGTATATTATAGGTATACTATTTTTCATATTATACACAGGGACTTGGAAGAGCACAATTATCAGAAAATGCTTATCTAACAATGATGTTAACATAGTTTGTGGGTTTCACAATAATCGCTTTAATGTTTGAAATTATGTTATAATTACATTCTTTCTATCTGCTCCCTTTCTTTCCTACCAACAGTCTTTCCCAAGACAATCCTTTGCACACACACTGTCTCAAAGCCATGGGCTCTTTTCTCTTTGATTGTTGCTATAGATACCTTAATACAACCTGCTCACTGTGCATAGTGTTACCTGTTTGTGTATAACATCAATGTTGACCACTCGGTATGTTTTGTAATCTCAAGTGCTCGTGTACATATCTGTCAAACAACTCTAGTAGTTGCAGTCAAAACATTTTAGTCATTCATTCTAAAGGACATACTTTGATCCTACATGGCCAGGAAAACAGCCATTTGCCCTGTTGATGAATATCTACAAAAAAAATATGGGTAGTAAAACCTAGATTAATGCACAAACCACAACCAGATCATAAATGATCTTGAGTGGAAAAATATGATTATTTGCCTTTATTCAGTAAAAAGACAAAGAAAAGAACAGGAAAGAAAACAAATAGGACCAGATAGATGTCATTCTTGTTTGTTTTTGTTTTGTGGATTCAGAAATACGTTAATATGTCATTATATGGTAATCCATATGAAAATGGTCCCTTATTGAAAACAAAGACAAAGAAGCAAGGATGTTGGGAGAGTAGGAATGGGAGAAAAAATCTTGATGCTTTTACAGCACAAAACAGCTGATGGGCCATGGAAACAGGGAGTGATTAGACAGAGATGGGGAGGCAGGAGAAGGATGAGACTGAAGCCCTTCAAGGATGGATGAAGTAAAGATCAGTGGCACCACGCAGAGACTTAGACAGGGAGAGCGTGAGGCAGCATAGAGCTGGAAGGAGATGGAGCGATGCTGGGCAAATGTTACCCAGAAAGATTAGTTTCTGGACTTGCCATAGATATGGAAATGCCCACAAGGCAGGTGTAAATTCTGGTGAAAAGATGACGAAAGATCAGGCTTGGACTTTTTTTAAAAAAAACTTTGAAGAGACTCAAATATCTAAATGGCAAGAAAAATTATATATTTTTTAAAAAATCTGAAAATGTTCTCTAGAACTAAATCATCATTTCAAAAGTAAATGGACACCTCATTTTCAACTTTTTAAATTTATATAATAAAAATAATTGTCACAGTAATACAGAAGTTCATGCACAGAGTCAGCACCCATTGACTTTGAAAAATGTCATTTTTGTGGAATACATATAGTAAAAGAGATATCAAACTTAAAAGACATTTCTGCAACATATCACTTGACAAGAAGCAGAGTTATCAGAATGAGGTCTTACAGGTAACAATCTAAGAACAATACCTGGTGTATGTCCTACTTACAATGCAGATATGAAAGACCCATTAGGGTTTCTTATCAGCTCCCGATTGGTGTAATTTAGAAAATTTGATAGTATGGGCCTTAATTGCAAAATCTTCCAGAAAACATTTTCTTATCAGTCATCTAATCTTTGAGTATAAACAGCCACATTAACTAGGTTTTCATCCCTGTTCCTTCCAAAGAACATTGCATTCCTAAACCATTTAGCTGAAATTATTGATTTCAAGTCTGTAATTCTTTTAACTATAATGCTTTAAAACAAGTGTCAGCATTTTATGCCTTAAAGTAAAACAATGTTCAAAAGACTCTACACATTGATGGTTTCACTATACAGCAAAGCTGAAATAAAATGAACAAAGTCTCTATGGTGATCTTTCTTAGACGTTTAAATTGATTATGATTTATTTGTTGATATTTTATATTAGTTTCAACAAAGATCCAAGATTTGTAGTGTCTACTTTCTGAAATGTCATAAGGCCACTATAATCATAGTGGAGCACATGTCCCTGTGGCATGGTGGGGCATCTTTTGGGTATATGCCCAAGAGTGGTAGAGCTGGATCTTCAGGTAGATCTATTTCCATTTTCTGAAGAACTTCCAGATTGATTTCCAGAGAAGTTGTACAAGTTTGCAATCCCATCAACCAGGGAGGAGTGTTCGTCTTGCTCTGTATCCTTGCCAACATAGGAGGATGCTTCGGTCCCTTGGGAGGGGGAAGAAAATAATCACAGGAGGCACAGGGTGAGAGCTGGGTGGGAGAGGGGGGGTGGGGGAGGGGAACATGAACAGCAGAAGTGGGAGAAGACAGGATCGAGCCTTGAGGTCCAGCAGAATGAATGGAGCTATAAAACCTTGAAGGGGTAGGAGGTGAGGGGACCCTCTAGAAAGTACAAGAGACCTGGGAGGTCTCAAGACTCAAAGGGAGGGGACCTTAGATGAAATGTCCATCAGTGGGGAGTGGGAAATTGTAGAATCCACCTTCAGTAGAAAGACAAAACATCAAGTGGAGGGATGGATTTACCATCCCGTAGTCTAAAAGTCTGACCCAGAATTGCTCCTCTCTATAAGACCTGCAGGGACAAAAATGGAGAAGAAACTGAGGGAAATGCAGTTCAGTGCCCGGCCCAACTTGGGATCCATGTCAAGGGGAGGCTCCAAGGCCCAACACTATTACTGATGCTATGGTGTGCTTACAGACAGGAGGCTAGCATGACCATCCTCTGAGAGGCACAACAAGCAGCTGAAAGAGTCAGATGCAGATACTTACACCCAACCAATGGATAGAAGCCAGAGACCCCCATGGTTGAATTAGGGAAAGGCTGGAAGGAGCTGTGGAGGAGGGTGACCCCACAGTAATACCGGCAGTCTCAACTAACCCTGAGATCTCTTAGACACTGAGTCCATAAAAGGCAGCATACACTAACTTGTTCAAGGTCCTGACACATATACAGCGGAGGACTGCCTGGTCTGGCCTCAATAGGAGAAGACCAGATGGCCTAACACTCAAAAGACTTGAGGTCCCAGATAGTGGAGAAGTCAGACAGGGAGTGGGGAACATCCTCTTGGAGACATGGGGGAGGAGAAATGGAATGAGAAACTGTTGGAGGTGGGACTGGGACGGGAGCAACAGCTGGACTATAATAAATACAAGTTAAAAAAATAAAGAAAAAGAGATCCCAAAATGAAATGAGTCAAACTTCAAGAATAATATCAGTTCAAAACAGCTATTTCTTCTAAGCTGAGACCATACGTCTCCAGTCCTGGTACATAAGATTTTAAGACCCTCAATTCTAAATGACACCAGGTTACTCTAGTTCTTCTAACAAGTTGAGTATAGTCAAACTCTATATTGGAGTGTTGGGTAACTATGCAGGCCCTCTTTCCTTATCCCTAAAGTCGAGGTGAGGCCCCTGATCTTTTCTTCCAGAGTGGGAAAATTTCATTCTGATGTTTTGGAATCTGCTGTTTTTGTAGATGCTATCTTAACATTGATCATTTAATAGACTTAAGAGAAACCTATTCATGCCTCATTGCGATAATCAAATACTAGCAACAAATTTAAGAGTTGTGGGGCTTTCCACATATCTGTACCAGTTAAACTCTAATGAATCACACAATACTTTATTTCTATACATATCCCCTGGAGTAATGATTTTAACCATATTTCTGTTAGTGTTTAAAATACAATATTTCTTTTTTAAACTTTTTATTGGTTATTTTATTTACATTTCAAATGTTATCCCCCTTACTGGTTTCTCTTCTGTAAGCCTGCTATCTCACCCCTCCTCCCTACTTCTTGAGGGTGCTCTCCCACCCACTCACCCACTCCCACCTCACATTTCTAGCATTCCCTATGCTGGGGCATCAAGCCTTCACAAGACCAATGGCCTCCCCTCCTACTGATGCCAAATAAGGCCATCCTCTGTTACATATGCAGCTGGAGCCATGGGTCCATCCATATGTATTCTTTGGTTGGTGGTTAAGTCCCTGGGGATTCTGGAGTATTTGGTTGGTTCATACTTTTGTTCATCCTATGGGGTTACAAACCCCTTCAGCTCCTTAAGCCCTTCCCCTAACTCCTCCACTGGGGAAAATATTTCTTGTTCACAGAATAGCCATAGCTCTTCCACCTTTCACAAATGACTCTGTTTTTTCTTTAATTACTTAGTGACTTTGAAGTCATTGTGTTGGAAAATACTTTTTGAAAATTTCCAGGTGACAGCAGATGCTTGGAAGGATGTGGAGAAAGAGGAACGCTCCTCCATTTTTGGTAGGATTATAAGCTGGTACAAACACTCTGGAAATCAGTCTGGCAAGTCCTCAGAAAATTGGACCTGAGGACCTAGTTATACCACTCCTATGCATATACCCCAAATTTGTAGGTAAATGGACGTAACTAGAAAATATCATCCTGAGTGAGGTAAGCCAGTCACAAAATAACACACATGGTATATTTGTACTGATAAGTGGATATTGGGCAAAAGCTTGGACCACCCATGATACAACTCTCAGACCATAAGAAACTCAAGCAGAAGGAAGAACAAAGTTTGGTGCTTCAGTCCTTAGGAGGGGGAACAAAGTACTCACAGGAAGTCGAGGGTAGAGGGACTTGGGAGGAAGAGGGGAGGGGGAGGAGAAGGGGGGAGTATCAGGATTTGGAGTAGATGAGGATGATATACAGAGAGTCAGGAAATCGCTTCTCGGCCTTTTGGCTAAGATCAAGTGCAGAGAGTCAGGAAACTGAACAGAGGTGTATAACAGTAGGGGATAGGAAACTGGGGTTAGCCACCAGAAAGTTCCAGATACCAGGAAAGCAAGAGGCTTCCAGCAACCAAAGGAGATGAGATTAAATGAAATGCCCAACAAAGGAGAGGGAGAATCTGTAGAGACCATATCCAGAGGTTAGGCATGGTCCTGGGTTAAGGGATGGGGCCACCCACTCATCTTCAAATTTTTAACACAGAATTATTCCTGTCTAAAGAAAATATGGGGACAAAGTGTGGAGCAGAGTCTGAAGGAAAGGTCATCCAGATACTGTCCCACCTGGGGATCTATCCCATATACAGACACCAAACCCAGACACTATTGTGGATGCAAAGAAGTAGTTGTTGACAGGAACCTGATATAGCTGTCTCCTGTGAGGCTCTGACAGGGCCTGACAAACACAGTTGTGGCTGCTTGCAGCAACCATTGAACTGAACATGGGAATTCCAAGTGAAGATTTAGGGAAAGGAGTGAAGGAGCTGAAGGGATTTGCAACCCCACAGGAAGAACAACAATATCAACCAACCAGACACCCCAGAGCTCACAGGGACTAAACCACCAACCAAAGAGTACACATGGAGGGACCCATGACTCCAGCTGCACATGTAGGAGTGGATGACCTTATCTGGCATTAGTGGGAAGAGAGACCCTTAGTCCTGTGAACACTTGATGCCCCAGTGTAAGGGAATTCCACGGCAGTGAGGTGGGAGTGGGTGGGTGGTGGGTAGATAGGAAGGGGAGCACCCTCATAGAAGCAGGGGAAGATGGGGTGGGATAGGGTGTTTGTGGAGGGGAAACTGGGAAAGGGGATAACATTTGAAATGTAAATAAATAAAATATCCAATAAAAATTTCAAAAAAATAAGAAAAGAAAAACAGAAATTAGATGTAACCAGACAATCTCACAGTGTAGATGTTATAGTAAAACTAATGGCTAGTTGAAGTGTTAAAAAAATGAAAAAAAATGAAAATGACTTATTTGTGAATTCTTCCTAAATCCTCTCTATAAAGTTGAGGCTATACCTATAACTAGGGTTGGAACATATTGCTTTCCTACAAAAATAAAAATAAAAATAAATGAATGTCAAATTAGTTACCACATCCCCTACCCCACTCCTAATAGCTGTTTTTGCTTTCTCTTCCTTCTCCTTCCCCAGACTTGTGACTACTTTTTTCATCTGTCATTACACAATTAAATCTAAAACATACCCAAAGGATTTCCAGCCATAGGTCATGTCTACTACTTTCCCTCTGTCTGAAATCACATTCTCCTTAGTGTCCACAGTGCATGCCTGTGAAAGAATTATGTATAAAATCCTTAACAAGAAGAATGTATTTTCCCCAGGCAGAAAAGTCATTAATACCACCATGTATATGGTAGTGTATGCACAGAGTTAAAGAAATGGGGGACCTCTTTATTTTTTGACACCATCACCTCTAAATGAACAAAATAAATTCCTCCAACTGTCTCAAAATCTCAAAATGTCCTCAAATATTACCTCACAACAGAGCATGGAAGAGGATGTATATACCTAAGAATCATTTAATGTTTGAACATCCAAGTTAGCCTAAAATTTTGAAATTTCTCTAATCTCTGCTTTTTAACTCTACGAACAGTGGTTAAACCTTTCACTCTTTCATCATACTGCCTGTGTCAACTTTTTACTCCTTTTTTGACTATTTTTATTGGATAATTTTTAATTACATTTCAAATGTTATCCCCTTTCCCAGTTTCCCCTCCAGAAACCCTTGCTTCTCTGAGGGTGCTCCCCCATCCACCCACCCAGTAGGGAATTAAGCCTTGACAGGACCCATCCAAGAGCCTCTCCTCCCACTGATGCCCGACAACCCCTGCTACATATGCAGCTGGAGCCATAGATTCATCCCTGTGCCCTCTTATGATGGTGGTTTAGTCCCTGGGGGTCTGGAGGAGTCTGGTTGGTTGATATTGTTGTTTATCTTATGGGGTTGCAAACCCCTTCAGCTCCTTCAGTTCTTTTTGAATTCTTGTCCATACATACCTTACACACTCTTCTAAAAGGATCTTGTCACTGTCCACCACCTCTCTTCTACAATGTTGCAGCCATGCTTTTGAAACAAAATTATGACCATGGCCCTCAAGTTTAAAACACTATTTCCCCTTACCTTTAGGGCTAAGGTGAATCTCCTCAGAAAGGAAAGACATCACCCTCAGCATGCCAGCCTTTATATCTGTTGACTCCTAACTTCATGGACTCTGCCTGCATCTCTCGGCCTCTTCTCATCTAGAGAGCAACGGTGCTGTCTTCTATTTTATCCTTTCTTGGAGCCACACCCACTATCTTCAAAACCATAAAAAGATAAATTGTTATTTAGTGTGTGATCCTCCTGTCCTATTTATCGAATTTTCACACAATTGTTTATTTCTCTTCAAGAGAATGAGTTCTTTAAAGTTTGAAACTCTGAATCAATCTCTTGGTTCTTGCCAGAGGGTTGATTAAAGCATATCACATACATAGTCAAAATCCATGACTAAGAGCTAAGAGGCTTTTGTATACAAAAGGACAGTCTTTGAAGTCTCCGTTTCTTCATTTCCTTTACCCCTCCCCACCCCCCAGGGAATCTTCTCAGTTTCCCCGCATCACAGTTCCCTTGTTTTTGGAAACAAGGCCCATCTTCACCAAGCTCTAAGCCCTTTGTCAGTAGCTAAATCTTTTCTCTTTAATTCACCTTAAGATTCCTTCACTACTGTAATAGAACTACACACTCATCAAGTATTTTATGTGCTCGCACATATACTAAAATTAGAACGATACAGAGATTAGTATGGCGACTGCACAAGGATCGCACACAAATTCGTGAAGCGTTCCATATTTTGGGGGCTGGAGAGATGGCTCAGCGGTTAAGAGCACTAACTGCTCTTCCAGAGGTCCTGAGTTCAATTCCCAGCAACCACATGGTGGCTCACAACCATCTGTAATGAGATCTGATGCCCTCTTCTGGTGTGTCTGAAGACAGGACAGTATACTTACATACATGAAATAAATAATAAATAAATCTTTAAAAGAAAAAGTATTTTAACACAAAAACACTAGAACATACTTCCATTTGTAATATTCTGTTGTTGTTGTTGTTGTTGTTGAAAATACATTTTTCTGTCATAAAATATATCTCTCCACTTCCCTGCTCTACTCCTCAACTTCTCCTCACCTCTGTATTCCCTCAGAATTGAGTAGTCCTCCAAGAGATAACAATCAAACAAGACAAAAACATTAAAAAATAAAAAATAAAGATACAATAAGATAATGCAAAGGCCCTCGTTGAGGCTGGACAAGGCAACCCAATAGAAGGTAAATAATCCCAAAATCAGGCAAAGAGTTGGAGATATACCCGTTCCACTGTTAGGAGTCCCACAAAAAAAAAAAAAAATCAAAGTAACAGCCACCGAAGCACAGAAGACCCAGTGGCACCCATGCAGGCCAGGTGCTTGTCTGAAAGCAAATTTGATGACTCAGTAAATGGGTATGTATTCACAAAGAACTTCCCATTATACAACCAATCAAATTAAAAGACACCTGGACACCATTAAAAAGAGCTACCTGGTAAGTTTTTAATTTTGACAACTTAAAAGCAAGCATTAGAGCATACCCAGTAATTCTATCCCGAGGTACCTTTCTTTCGATGTTTTCCATGGTTGAAGTGAAGGGTCTTTGACTTTTACAGTTTAACTCATTTCAAGTATCTGGCATCGTTGTAGCTGCAATGCTGGATACAGTTTTGTAGTTATTGATGCTGTGACTACGTAGTTAGTGTGTCTATATAGAGAGCATCTCTAGTCATAAACTGTGATGCAAAGGTAATCATTGGCAAGTAGTTTATTCCATGTGAGATGATATATTTTCATTTCAGACCGAGACAGTGCTGCAGGGTCACGACAAATTCTCTCCCCTTCTTACATTATCATAGCTACTCAACCTATGAGGATCAGACATTGACTTCTAGCATTTCTCTTCTCTCCACCATTTTAAGCTATACCTTCTATGGTCTTTGCTCTGTACTAACTCTAAGCCCAAATTTTTTATTTTCAGAAAACAATGTCCTCTTTCATATGTATAGCATTGAGTGCCCAGAACTGGAAATATTTGAAAAGTTGATTGAAAAAGCTGAAAAAGGTTTTATCTTGAAGTCTTCATTTCCCAGAAGCTTGAAGCACTTTGTACCTCAAAAGTTATGCTATGTAGTCATTCAACTTAATTAATGGCCTCAGCTGGCTAGCTTCCAGTGTCTCTGCACTATCCTTCTCTCCTTGGTCCCTGCCCCCTGCGGTAAGGCAACCACAGATGTTATCCACCCTCAGGCACCACACCCTTCTACCAGTCTACAGTTAGAACTGTGATCAGCAAACTAAAATTACAATGAGGCTTTCTTTCTTTCTCCCTCTCTCTTTTTAAGATTTTGAGCCAAATTATACTACATAAGTCTGCATATGTATAAAAAAAACCTCTCCCTTTGTCTGGTTGGTATGTACCTACTTCTGTTTATAATCTTGTATATTTATTGTGATGAAGTTATACATAAGTATGTCTTTTTGATGTGTCACATGTCGTAATGTTACATTAAACGGTTGGGATTATACACAACAGTCACAAATCCCATAATTTTTGTTTGTTTGTGTTTTTAATCCAGAGAAATTTCTCATCAGTTCTCACTTGCTAGTAGCATTTCTTTTAAGGACAGACTCTACGCATCTTCAGCAGAATTTGTATTTGTCATGTCAATGTGATTTCTTCTTGACATATTGTAGAATGAGCTTAATTGGACTTTGAATAAAGTATAAATGTCACGATTAAATTGTTTTACAAAACAGAACTTGCAAATGAATTTGTATTTGGAGACCATCCAAAATAAAATATGAAATAACTTAAGTTGAAAATCAATGGAAGATGTTTTAGTAAACCTTTCTGTCATCTATTCATTAAGCAACAGAGTGATTTATAACTTAGATATGTTACTGAATCAAAGAGCTACATAACATCTTTTACAAAAGTTGAACAATGAATAAATGTTTTAAATTAATATATTTTCTATTTGTATAAATCAATATAAATAGCACAATGAAAGCCTTGAATGATTGGTCAAAATAAATATATATCATAAGAGCAAAGACACTACAATGACACATAATCATGTCCAGTTACAGATTTCTATTTTCACTTACCTCAAGTCTTAGTAATCTTTAATTTTTAATGGACACTCAAAAATTATATGTATTTATGATGTAGCATGTGACATTTAACTAATATAAGACTATATTCTCTAGAGTGTATTACTTTATTTTTGCTGAAATCATTCAAAACTACTTATTCTACCTTTTTAGAAAATTTAAAATACATTCTGATCTGTAGTCACCCTTCATTTTACTGATCTTGCCATATCTGAAAATTAGCCAGATACCATAAAAGGAAGATGAATGAATCACTTAGATGCTATGTTCAGTAACTGTACCTTACAGATG
Source organism: Rattus norvegicus (assembly GCF_021556685.1). Taxonomy (NCBI): domain Eukaryota; kingdom Metazoa; phylum Chordata; class Mammalia; order Rodentia; family Muridae; genus Rattus; species Rattus norvegicus. The sequence continues at coordinate 15,432,888 of NC_141535.1, forward strand.
GTCAGAAATAAAGGAAGAAAGAAATGGGGGAAAACAGGAAAAAAAGACAAAATTAAGAAATAGAGGCAGAAAGGAAGGAAGAAAGGAAAAAAGAAGGGAAGATGAAGGGAAGTTAAGAAGAAAAGAAGGAACGAAGGAGGGATAGAAGAAAGGAGAGAGGGAGGAAAGGAAGGAGAGATAGAAGAAAGGAGAGAGGGAGGAAAGGAAAACTATATTTTGGGATTGAGCAACTCAGAAATGTTAAATTCAAAACTCTTTTATCTTCTGTTCAGTCCAGATACTGTTTCCTATAGTATGCTCGTGACTCCTAGACACTACCCCGAGACTTTACTTACAATGAATAAAATTTTACCACAGGCTGATAAACGAAAATAATTAGTTTAATGCAGTTTTCACCCCAAGTCAAATGTCATCTAGAAAGATTTATTAGGGAGTAAAAGAGATAAGCCAAGAGCCCATCTGAAAAATCTAGTATCATTTTTGTGCAAGTAAGTCATTCAATTCAGGCATAAACAACTTAGGAAAATTAAGGTTTTTAAGACTTGCCCTTCACAGCTATCGTGGAAAATCTGTATGAAATGTGTAAATGTAGCAATCCATTTTTGAAGCATAATTATTTTGCAATGATAAATCAAACTGTGAGCGTAAAGGCGCAATGCTAGGGTTAAGAAACTGCAAACAATTAGAGAACAAAGACAGGACTATAGCTGGGTGCCTGTAAGACCAAGCTGGTCTATCAAGGCCAATCTTGTAACAAAGAAAGCTCATAGGGCCTTGCTGTCTTAAAGTCTATCTTATATTGGAGAATTAGCCCACCCCTCTGTTCCCTGACTCATGGATCACAGGGCTGGTAGCTGTTGTCTCTCCTGATGGGATTAAGCACATGGATACTGAAAAAGACAACATGCCAGACAGTTTAATTTCTTCTTCCTCGATAATGTTTTCTATATACAAGTTGTTTGGATGCATGTAGACACAAAAAAGCACCACAGATAACTTTTGAAAGCATGTATGGGTGATTTTCACCTGTATGTACCACTACACAGTACCTGCAGAGAGTATCAGATCTTCTGATCCTGAAGTAGGAGATGGTTGTTAGCTCTGTGTAGGTGCAGGTAACTGAAGCCAGGGCCTCGGAAAGAGCAGCAAGTACCCCAAGTGCTAAGCAGCCTTCCCAGACCATGAATTGCTTATTGTACTCATCCACACTATTGATTGAAGCCTGGTAGTATTTTATAAAAAAAAAGAGAGAGAATTATCCTTAAATCTCAGCTTACACCATGGCAAATTAATATTGTCTTAAAACATGCATCCATTAAACTGAAAATTTTGGGGGGTTTTGTTTTGTTTTCCACATTTCCTGTCTTATTTGTAGGTATTTATAAGATGGTCAAATGTCAGTGTGATGGAGGACAAAGCTACCTTTGGGGATATCACCTGCAGAGTGAAAGCATTCTTCACATAATTAATAGTTTATCTCATATTACAACATTTTCTTTGCATTTGTATGATTTCACTTTAAGAATTCATATAGAAGATCCTAATAGTACAGCTGCAACAGTAGAAATAGCACAATATTTATTTTAAAATATATTTTATTTTATGTTATAAACTAATAAAGTAATAGGCTTCTATTTATCCGAGTGTTATATACTCACTTATAGAATTTTCATTTTGATTGACTCTTAGCACCTTGACCTCCTGCTCTATGTTCTGCTTTTCCTCACTGTACACTGCCATTCACAGTATCTCCCCTTCTACTTTGTTCTGCTGTTGTTCTCAGAGCTTAAATCCTCTACTTTCCAGCTTCCCCACTAATTCCTAGTTTCGTGGTCTTTATCCACATCCACTCCCACCTAGGTGCACATATTTAACAGGAGGAGATTAGAATCTGAACACTAGAGAGAACATATGGTATTTGTTTTTCCTGAGCCTGCGTCACCTCACTGAATATAGCGTTTTCCAGTTTCATCCATTTTTCTATATACTTCATAACATCATTTTCTTTTTGGTTGATGGTACCAAACAAAATGTTGGAGATAAACTTCAGGATATAGGGATAGGCCAGAAATTTATGAATAGAACAGGAGTAGAAAAATAAATAGTGCCTGCCCACAATGGTAAATATAATCTTATAAGAGTGAAGGAAAAACAGAGAGAGGAAGAGAGGGAATAGGCATGTAAGTCAGAATCTATGACTGTAAGATCAAGGCAAGTAATAAACTACAAAAGTTGTTCCTACTGGAAAGTCTCTAATGGCTCCCATTTCAACTACTTCATGGCCAAGAAATAGAGCAAGACTATTCTAAGCTACCATATGGCCACATGTACTGTGTCTATATTTACTAGACACTTTCTTTTGGATGTTAGCATGGGTTGAAATGATCTAAAGATAAATTATCTAGATATTCCAAAATATAAGTAAGAAGGGTAAAGTCAGTTAATAAAACAATCACAGACTGTGCCTGTTCATTTTTCTCAGACTATAAACAATCAAATCTTCATGGTTCTCAGAAAGACAATTCATTGTTTACAGTGGACCTTCTTCACTGTTAAGTTCACCAAAAGACTTTTTAATGCATAAGTTGTATCTACTCCTGTTAAAAAAACATTAGCTATAAGCTGATTTAGGCCACAAAGGAACATCCACTTAAAATTTATGTCAAACTAAAATAATGAAAAACATTTTAAATTGTATTGGTATAAAGAATTCGATACTGAGAGCAATAAATAACAGATGTCTGTTTTCTCAACAGTGTGAACACAAGTGCCATTAACGCTGAAGGAAACTATACAGCCAACCTTGAGAGTTCAATGGGCTTGCCTTCTCACTAAAGGCGTTCCTTTTAATGTCATTTATATCCAGGGATTACCAATATACCTTGGTACAAGGACTCGTTTGTTTTTCATTCTGGTGTGATATGAAATTGTTCCAAGCCAGACTATCTTTGAATATTTGCTACATAGTTTTTAACAAGGTGCTAGTGATTTTGTAGAAGGAACACAGAGCGACATTGAAGTCTTAAGATGAAGAATGAAAAGTGTACTAAGCCAATGCTTTAAATTTATAGAGACCAGAGCAAATAAATCCATATCAAAATGCAAAGTAGTGCCACACAGAATTTTAATCAATGAACACATTTCATTTAAGAAATTTTGATTTCTCAGACTTGTTTTGGTATAACACTTCTGTCTCATTATAAGAAAGGGGTATTTATTTTCAGAAATTGAACTTTACAAAAGAAAAATCCTCTGCTGATTCTTCATATAAACTATATTTAATTGCTTAGTATGTAAATAATTTAAACATGAATTAACTCTTACATTTCTTTTTCTAAAAGAAATTTGAACTTTATGGCCAAGGAAAGTTTGACCCTTGAAAAAACACTTTTCTCTGAAAATCTGTATATATAGTTTAAACTGAAAGGAATCACAAGGTTGTGAATTGTGTGACTATGAGTTCAACTAAATATCTTGTTTATGTGAGCTGTTAAATGCTTTTGGTTAGACAAATATCTTGAATAGATGTGGATTTCTTCTTCTTCTCCTCCTCCTCTTCTTCCTCTTCCTCCTCCTCCTTTTTCTTCTTCTTCTAAGTTAGAGGCTTTCCTTCTGACTTTCATGGAAAATTTACAAGTATGCACAGAAAATGTAAATAATTGTGACACAGAACACCCCAAAATGTTTTCATTTGCTTTCTTTTATCAGATCCATTTACTGTGAGTAGCTTTCTGGGTGACACTCAGTATTCCAGCCTAGACATTGCTCTTCTCATAGACAGAAGCTTTCTTGAAAACAGTGTCCTAATTGGCTGCTAAAGCAGTAACAGCAAGCTCGACTCTGCCTAACGTCTGTTTAGGTCACTAAACAGGTCACTGTCTAAAGTGTTTCATAACCAGAATGGCAAGTGGGAGGGCACATTTTGGTAACCCCTGTCATTTCTCTGTCTTTTCCACGTAAGTAAGAAGAAAGGAGAACTATGGGAAAGGTGTAACTAGTACTGAGAGTGACAGCACTCTCAGTCCAGAGATAGACACTGTGGGCTGAATTACTCATCAAGGAAGAAATGTAGAGTCTGGCGATGTACCAAAGGTGGTAAAGTGCTTGTCTCACAACCATGATGCATGGTAGAGCATGCCTAAAACCACAACAATTGATGGAGGCAGGCAGATCACAAGTTCAAGGTCATTCTCAACTGCATAGTGAGTTTGATGCCATCCAATGATACAAATAACCCTGTTTTAGAAGAGGAGTAAAAGGAGGAGGAGGGAGAGGCGAAATGCAATTCCAGTCAGCATATTTTATATGAAGTCAACGGTTTCAACTATTGGACAGTAGATTTTTGTGTTCTCCAAATTACTTCTTCTGCACTTGAAAACTAATACGACCAGATCATAGAGGTCTGGGGACACTGAAAGGATTTTTTTTTGTTTCTGTTACTTTATGTATATATTTATTTATATTTATTTATTCATTCATTCATTCATTCATTCATTCATTCATTCTTTCATTCATTTATTTGGGTAGATGTGTGTGAGAGAGAGAAAGTGTTACATACACCATAATGCAGGAGCAGAGATCAGAAAAGGAGACTTACCGGGTAGATTCTTGCCTTCCATTATGTCAGCCTCAGAGACAGAATTTTAGACTTGGCCATATGTACCTTTAACCCTGATCTATCTATATAGCTCATCTGTAAACCCATCTTTTCAATAAAATCTGGTACTAAAATTCAGGAGTTGAAATCACAGATTCCTCTCCACACTCCCCAGATTAGATTCTAACCTTCACCAGTGATCCCCAAGAACATTACATAATCTTCAGTTTCTTCACATATAACAGATGTGGTCCTAGTGCCGTGAGGTTGGAATGAGTCTGTATAGACTCATTTAGCACACAGACGGACACACAGCAGCCACATTGTGACCATTATCATCATTACCTCTTTCAGGAAACAAATTATATACATGCACATAAAGTAGACAATTATATAATTATGTTCAAATTTACTTTCTACTTCAAGTATTTTGTGATCCCAAAGTTAAGCAAAGATATAAAAGACTAAGTAATTATTCATTTAATCTATGTAATGTATTTGATCTGTAGCTATAGATCATAATTGTTCTCTTAATTTTTCTTATGATCTTTTTGAGGTGGTTAAAAAGCATTTTGGATAAAGAGCTTTCAATAGCTGTTAAACAACACAGAAATTAAGAATGGGGGGGGTGCTGTTCATACTCTTTATTGGAAATAATTTAAGTAAAAAAAAGAAACCCTGATAAAGATACCTGATTTTCTTTTTATTGTGGATACACTTGAGAGTAAAATTCACAATTTGCTTTCTGACACCTTAGTATTGAGAGTTCCTTGGAATCTGGCTTTGGGATTTGTTCACACTGCCAATCCCAAGTAGCCTTAAGATGTTTACTTAAAGATAGAACTTTAGAAGATACTAACTCTGAGACAAGTGATGGAGACAAACCAGCTGCGATGGAGAGAGAGAGGCACATGCCTGGGTGACAGCTACCAGGTGACGAGTGTCCCAGTCACTCTCCAAATCCCCTGACTGTCTCCACCAGGATACTGTTAAAAATACTCTACTGGAGGGGTAGATTTTTAATTTAATTTTATGCTCTCCTTTATGATACACTGAAAGGAATTTCAGAAATGAAGGAGATTATGGTTGAGTGGAAGTAGTACAGTCTTTGTCTGAAAGCATTTCCCATGCTGTTCTGCAGGAGGGAGGGAAAGGTATATTACACAAGTGCATGTTTTAGATGAATCTCTTACTCAGTCTTTGGTCATTTTCTCTTGCTAATAAATAAAAAGCACAGTTTTTTACTTACTTTCCCACATGGTCCTCATAATTTGTAAACTAGTTGTATTGCTTTCTCAAAAGGAAGGAAAAGTGTCAAAGCACTTTTTATGTTTAGTGAACTTTATAAAATTGGAAACATATATATGAGTAACATTACTCAGACTAAGAAGGTTATATTACTTGCATATATATAATTGCATACTTTATATAAAACAAAATCTACCTGGGCACACGTACAAAGAAACAAAGTCAACATGAAAGATTATGAAGCTAACAACATTGTCAAGATCTACTGTCTCGGAATCCACCCCAGTTTTCATATCATGTGAACTTTTTATGTAGATCTGTATTTGAAATCCTATATACTCCAGTAATCAAAATGCACCCAGTGAAATTTCAACTTTAAATAAGTATTCAAAATATTTCTTCTGTGTCAAGTGGGGCATAATGAAGCAAATCAGTAGAACCTGGATGTCTTTTTTCCCTGCAATTATATGCATTTTTTTTAGAATTACTTATGATGGAGAACACTATGTAGTATAATTGAATAAAAGAAATGATGTTTCTGTCAGTGTGCAAATTAAAATTACAGAGTGGATAGCTGCTCTAAAAACAATATGGATTGGAAACTTTGCTTCTAAAATTAAATACAAGACAGTGCAACACATCTCTATTTCATAAATGTCTGAACATATCATGGCGATAAGAGATTCCATAGATGGATCTACTCCCTAGTATGAACAGCTAAAGGTACTAGATAATTCCCATGATAGGAGAACAGACTTTTGGTATTACTGTGGGGACAATTTTGGATAATTGCTTCCAAGAAATGCTTCTGCCATAACCATTGCCTTTGCCTTACAGAATGTAATTTATCATATTCTACACACCTTAGCTTTCTCTAATCAAAGGGTATAGCAATGGGCTACTATTAGCAAAAGTCACTGCATTACAATGTTCTCCACTAGTCTAAAGCATCGGGCCTGATAAAATAGTGTACTAAAATTTTTGGTGAATCAATTGCTATGCCAACTCTAGTTGGTAATTTTTTTCCAGTGTCTGCAGAGAGAAACAATTAGTATCCAACATATAGCACTGTTTCTCCTACAGCCAGGATATGCTAATCCAGTATCAAGAAATGGAAATAAGGATGTCTCTCTAACACTGCTTGTACGTTTAGGCTTTATTGGACCAGAGCTCCTTTTCCAAAAGGAAGAATGTTTCCACCAGAAGACACAATGATAATTCTTTTGAAATAAATTTAAGATTGTCACCTGGGCACTTTGGACTTTTTGTGTTTGTGAATCAACAAACAAAGGGAATTACTGTGCTAGAGGGAGCATTGATCTTGACTGCAGGGGGAAACTAAGGTTCTGATCTATAAAAAGAAATGTGGAATGGTGTGTTTACAATGCAGGGAATCCTGGTGTCCCTTAGTATTGCCAAGCTCTGTGTTTATAGGCTATGGAAAACTATACAATTCAAGTAGAACTAGGTATGGCCCAGACTCATTAGTAAGAAAGGTTTGCATCACCTCACAAAAGTAAAAAGGACATAGTCAATGAGTAGAATGAGTAGAGGTGCTTGCTGGAGTCAAATAAATCAAGAACATATGAGTGAAAGAAGGGATACAAGTATATAGAGAGAGACCATATGACCAGTTACAGAAATAGACTGTGACACAAGCATTTTCTGCTTATTTTGTTATGAATATGTATGCCTAGGTACCATGTAATAGAGAAGAAACTAACTACATAAAAATAATATTCACACTATTTAAGTTAAAGGATATCAAAAAACTGAGTTCGACATTATTGAAATACTTTATTCTTACAAAAATGTGTGTGGTGAGCTCTAAACAAGAGAGTCATATTATGTCATGCAGAAAGATAATTCTATTACTGTCTTTATTTGGATATTACATATTATTTATGCAGGAAGTATATATGCTAACTGATTAAATAAAAAGATGGACGATTGCTAATTTTCTATATCAACTTGGTTGGGCCATAAAATACTAGATACTTTCCCTGATACTAATTTGTTATCTTTTTTTTTTTAATTTTTTTTTTTATTAACTTGAGTATTTCTTATATACATTTCGAGTGTTATTCCCTTTCCCGGTTTCCGGGCAAACATCCCCCTCCCCCCTCCCCTTCCTTATGGGTGTTCCCTTGCCAACCCTCCCCCCATTGCCGCCCTCTCCCCATAGACTAGTTCACTGGGGGTTCAGTCTTAGCAGGACCCAGGGCTTCCCCTTCCACTGGTGCTCTTACTAGGATATTCATTGCTACCTATGGGGTCAGAGTCCAGGGTCAGTCCATGTATAGTCTTTAGGTAGTGGCTTAGTCCCTGGAAGCTCTGGTTGCTTGGCATTGTTGTACTTTTGGGGTCTCGAGCCCCTTCAAGCTCTTCCAGTTCTTTCTCTGATTCCTTCAATAGGGGACCTATTCTCAGTTCAGTGGTTTGCTGCTGGCATTCGCCTCTATATTTGCTGTATTCTGGCTGTGTCTCTCAGGAGCGATCTACATCTGGCTCCTGTCAGTCTGCACTTCTTTGCTTCATCCATCTTGTCTAATTGGGTGGCTGTATATGTATGGGCCACATGTGGGGCAGGCTCTGAATGGGTGTTCCTTCAGTCTCTGTTTTAATCTTTGCCTCTCCCTTCCCTGCCAAGGGTATTCTTTTTCCTCATTTAAAGAAGGAGTGAACCATTCACATTTTGATCATCCGTCTTGAGTTTCGTTTGTTCTAGGGATCTAGGGTAATTCAAGCATTTGGGCTAATAGCCACTTATCAATGAGTGCATACCATGTATGTCTTTCTGTGATTGGGTTAGCTCACTCAGGATGATATTTTCCAGTTCCAACCATTTGCCTACGAATTTCATAAACTCGTTGTTTTTGATAGCTGAGTAATATTCCATTGTGTAGATGTACCACATTTTCTGTATCCATTCCTCTGTTGAAGGGCATCTGGGTTCTTTCCATTTTCTGGCTATTATAAATAAGGCTGCGAAGAACATAGTGGAGCACGTGTCTCTTTTATATGTTGAGGCATCTTTTGGGTATATGCCCAAGAGAGGTATAGCTGGATCCTCAGGCAGTTCAATGTCCAATTTTCTGAGGAACCTCCAGACTGATTTCCAGAATGGTTTTACCAGTCTGCAATCCCACCAACAATGGAGGAGTGTTCCTCTTTCTCCACATCCTCGCCAGCATCTGCTTTCACCTGAGTTTTTGATCTTAGCCAATCGCACTGGTGTGAGGTGAAATTTCAGGGTTGTTTTGATTTGCATTTCCCTTATGACTAAAGATGTTGAACATTTCTTTAGGTGTTTCTCAGCCATTCGGCATTCCTCAGCTGTGAATTCTTTGTTTAGCTCTGAACCCCATTTTTTAATAGGGTTATTTGTTTCCCTGCGGTCTAACTTCTTGAGTTCTTTGTATATTTTGGATATAAGGCCTCTATCTGTTGTATGATTGGTAAAGATCTTTTCCCAATCTGTTGGTTGCCGTTTTGTCCTAACCACAGTGTCCTTTGCCTTACAGAAGCTTTGCAGTTTTATGAGATCCCATTTGTCGATTCTTGATCTTAGAGCGTAAGCCATTGGTGTTTTGTTCAGGAAATTTTTTCCAGTGCCCATGTGTTCCAGATGCTTCCCTAGTTTTTCTTCTATTAGTTTGAGTGTGTCTGCTTTGATGTGGAGGTCCTTGATCCACTTGGACTTAAGCTTTGTACAGGGTGATGAGCATGGATCGATCTGCATTCTTCTACATATTGACCTCCAGTTGAACCAGCACCATTTGCTGAAAATGCTATCTTTTTTCCATTTGATGGTTTTGGCTCTTTTGTCAAAAATCAAGTGACCATAGGTGTGTGGGTTCATTTCTGGGTCTTCAATTCTATTCCATTGGTCTATCTGTCTGTCTCTGTACCAATACCATGCAGTTTTTATCACTATTGCTCTGTAATACTGCTTGAGTTCAGGGATAGTGATTCCCCCTGAAGTCCTTTTATTGTTGAGGATAGCTTTAGCTATCCTGGGTTTTTTGTTATTCCAGATGAATTTGCAAATTGTTCTGTCTAACTCTTTGAAGAATTGGATTGGTATTTTGATGGGGATTGCATTGAATCTGTAGATTGCTTTTGGTAAAATGGCCATTTTTACTATATTAATCCTGCCAATCCATGAGCATGGGAGATCTTTCCATCTTCTGAGGTCTTCTTCAATTTCTTTCCTCAGTGTCTTGAAGTTCTTATTGTACAGATCTTTTACTTGCTTGGTTAAAGTCACACCGAGGTACTTTATATTGTTTGGGTCTATTATGAAGGGTGTCGTTTCCCTAATTTTTTTCTCGGCTTGTTTCTCTTTTGTATAGAGGAAGGCAACTGATTTATTTGAGTTAATTTTATACCCAGCCACTTTGCTGAAGTTGTTTATCAGCTTTAGTAGTTCTCTGGTGGAACTTTTGGGATCACTTAAATATACTATCATGTCATCTGCAAATAGTGATATTTTGACCTCTTCTTTTCCGATCTGTATCCCTTTGATCTCCTTTTGTTGTCTGATTGCTCTGGCTAGAACTTCAAGAACTATATTGAATAAGTAGGGAGAGAGTGGGCAGCCTTGTCTAGTCCCTGATTTTAGTGGGATTGCTTCAAGTTTCTCTCCATTTAGTTTAATGTTAGCAACTGGTTTGCTGTATATGGCTTTTACTATGTTTAGGTATGGGCCTTGAATTCCTATTCTTTCCAGGACTTTTATCATGAAGGGGTGTTGAATTTTGTCAAATGCTTTCTCAGCATCTAATGAAATGATCATGTGGTTCTGTTCTTTCAGTTTGTTTATATAATGGATCACGTTGATGGTTTTCCGTATATTAAACCATCCCTGCATGCCTGGGATGAAGCCTACTTGATCATGGTGGATGATTGTTTTGATGTGCTCTTGAATTCGGTTTGCCAGAATTTTATTGAGTATTTTTGCGTCGATATTCATAAGGGAAATTGGTCTGAAGTTCTCTTTCTTTGTTGTGTCTTTGTGTGGTTTAGGTATAAGAGTAATTGTGGCTTCGTAGAAGGAATTCGGTAGGGCTCCATCTGTTTCAATTTTGTGGAATAGTTTGGATAATATTGGTATGAGGTCTTCTATGAAGGTTTGATAGAATTCTGCACTAAACCCGTCTGGACCTGGGCTCTTTTTGGTTGGGAGACCTTTAATGACTGCTTCTATTTCCTTAGGAGTTATGGGGTTGTTTAACTGGTTTATCTGTTCCTGATTTAACTTCGATACCTGGTATCTGTCTAGGAAATTGTCCATTTCCTGAAGATTTTCAAATTTTGTTGAATATAGGTTTTTATAGTAAGATCTGATGATTTTTTGAATTTCCTCCGAATCTGTAGTTATGTCTCCCTTTTCATTTCTGATTTTGTTAATTTGGACACACTCTCTGTGTCCTCTCGTTAGTCTGGCTAAGGGTTTATCTATCTTGTTGATTTTCTCAAAGAACCAACTTTTGGTTCTGTTGATTCTTTCTATGGCCCTTTTTGTTTCTACCTGGTTGATTTCAGCTCTGAGTTTGATTATTTCCTGCCTTCTACTCCTCCTGGGTGTATTTGCTTCTTTTTGTTCTAGAGCTTTTAGGTGTGCTGTCAAGCTGCTGACATATGCTCTTTCCTGTTTCTTTCTGCAGGCACTCAGCGCTATGAGTTTTCCTCTTAGCACAGCTTTCATTGTGTCCCATAAGTTTGGGTATGTTGTACCTTCATTTTCATTAAATTCTAAAAAGTTTTTAATTTCTTTCTTTATTTCTTCCTTGACCAGGTTATCATTGAGTAGAGCATTGCTCAATTTCCACGTATATGTGGGCATTCTTCCCTTATTGTTATTGAAGACCAGTTTTAGGCCGTGGTGGTCCGATAGCACGCATGGGATTATTTCTATCTTTCTGTACCTGTTGAGGCCCGTTTTTTGACCAATTATATGGTCAATTTTGGAGAAAGTACCATGAGGAGCTGAGAAGAAGGCATATCCTTTTGCTTTAGGATAGAATGTTCTATAAATATCCGTTAAGTCCATTTGGCTCATGACTTCTCTTAGTCTGTCTACATCACTGTTTAATTTCTGTTTCCATGATCTGTCCATTGATGAGAGTGGGGTGTTGAAATCTCCCACTATTATTGTGTGAGGTGCAATGTGTGTTTTGAGCTTTAGTAAGGTTTCTTTTACGTATGTAGGTGCCCTTGTATTTGGGGCATAGATATTTAGGATTGAGAGTTCATCTTGGTTGATTTTTCCTTTGATGAATATGAAGTGTCCTTCCTTATCTTTTTTGATGACTTTTAGTTGGAAATTGATTTTATTTGATATTAGAATGGCTACTCCAGCTTGCTTCTTCTGACCATTTGCTTGGAAAGTTGTTTTCCAGCCTTTCACTCTGAGGTAGTGTCTGTCTTTGTCTCTGAGGTGTGTTTCCTGTAGGCAGCAGAAAGCAGGGTCCTCGTTGCGTATCCAGTTTGTTAATCTATGTCTTTTTATTGGGGAGTTGAGGCCATTGATATTGAGAGATATTAAGGAATAGTGATTATTGCTTCCCGTTATATTCATATTTGGATGTGAGGTTATGTTTGTGTGCTTTCATTCTCTTTGTTTTGTTGCCAAGACGATTAGTTTCTTGCTTCTTCTAGGGTATAGCTTGCCTCCTTATGTTGGGCTTTACCATTTATTATCCTTTGTAGCGCTGGATTTGTAGAAAGATATTGTGTAAATTTGGTTTTGTCATGGAATATCTTGGTTTCTCCATCAATGTTAATTGAGAGTTTTGCTGGATACAGTAACCTGGGCTGGCATTTGTGTTCTCTTAGGGTCTGTATAACATCAGTCCAGGATCTTCTGGCCTTCATAGTTTCTGGCGAGAAGTCTGGTGTGATTCTGATAGGTCTCCCTTTATATGTTACTTGACCTTTTTCCCTT